>NW_024537253.1:0-8194 GCF_016097555.1 Gigantopelta aegis | reverse complement strand
GACAAGTATACCAGCATTGATTACTGAACACAATAAATACATTCAGACAGCATAGAATATTAGCCTATTAGATTTTCTAAGGATAAAAGACCATTTTTTTGAAAAATGACTGAAGTGTGTAATTTACATAAAATGTAGGTGAAATGTATTATTAGAGTACTTAATCTTGTTAAAAACTGTATACTATTTATTTAAAGTGTTTAATTACATTTAGTAGTGATATATTCATTATATTTAGATCTTCTGTCCAATTGCAATAATGAGAAACTCATTAAAATTCAATATGTAAAAAAAAATTAAAATCTCAATATTGACTAACAAAATCCAACTTTTGCTCTTTTTTACCAAATTATTAGCTCAAAACTGTTAAAAAATATTGCAACAACCTGTAGTAACATCAGAGGTCATCTTATGCTATTTTGGAGGATACTGAAATTTAAAAGTTGAAAATTTTAATTTTAATTTTTAATAAATTCAAAAAAAATGTTTTTTAATTTAATAAAATATTTAGAAAATAAATAAATTAGTTTTCATATTCCTTGTGGTATGCACAATCAGTCTGTGTAATTTCACCTCTCTGGTTATAATACTTTCATCAGAATCAAGCATTTAACCGGTGTAATGTGTGAACTATATCAGGCCTCAGACCACAATTAATTTCGCTATATGTTTCTATATAGCCTTAGTGGCTATAACATTTTTATTAATATCAGCAGGCCCGTGAAGTTTTGTATGTACCTTTGCCTGCATGGGGGACACATACCCTGAAAAGGACAACCCCTGTTGTCCAGCTCTTTCTCCCAGCATATTGGTTTAAACAGACACACCCTCTAAACCAGGCCGGAGTACACCCATTTTTGACACAAAAAGCACTACTTTTGCATGGGCCGGAATTACCACAAACAAGTCTTCAATGTCAACAAGTTACACATGTTTACAAACTACATGCTATCCCCTGTCACTTCAGTCAAACAGTTGCCACTTCATAGCTGTCTGCCATGAAATAATCACAGTCAAACAGCAGACTACTTGCGCGGTGAAACTTCCGGATTTTGGACAACCAAATGGGAAGATAACTGTAATCTGAGGCCTATCAGTCCATTTTTTCCCCTAAAAACTGGCCCACACTAATGCATTCCAATGATATACATATTAAAGCAATGCTCGGTAAGTATCGGTATGTCACCTTTAAACTGAGAGTATACAGAGGCTGTGTTAAAACACCTACCACAGTGCCTTGCCATGGCCAATTTTAGCAATGGAAACTTGAGGGACACCAACTTCAAAATGTAATAACTTTATCAAATTTTGGAATTTCTTCATACAATGAGCAGCTATTTTTCTTCTACATATGTTCTATCTGCACAGTGTTGTCTTGGAAAGATTTTGAAATATTTATAGGAAAAAAAATCAATCATTAGATTTTACTTCATTTTTAATTAAATATTAAACTTAAATTTAAATTTTTGAGAAACAAAAAAATCTAAAACTGTAAAATTTTGCATTTTAGATATGATAAGTGGAGGCTTAGTAAAGATATGGTGACTGAATTCATGATACATTATTAGAAATGTGTCAGAGGGATGGTGAAAGTCACAAAATTGGGGCCATTTGCAACAAATGTTTACACACTAATTTCAGGGAAAATTAGACATGATAGGCCTCATATTCAATTTTGACCTGCTGTATTTACTTAATCTACTTCATTTACTGTATTAGACATGTAGCCACTTTGTAAAAGGCAAAACAGTCCATATAAATGCATATTAATATGAATATGCCCTACAGATATTACTTAGGTATACACCATAATATTTTTTTGTTGACGACAACTTTGAAAATGAAGATTTTGTCACAAAATGCTGATATAAATCCTACCAAGAGGTACTTGCACCATATTTTTCAGTTTCCAGTGATAACTGTTAACAAGTGTAGTCATGTGCCAGTGTCTGGGATACCTCAGTGTAGTATTTCTTGATTGGAAGGATGTTTGTAGTAATGACCACTGAATATGCATTATGGATTATTCTGCCATATGTATTACAAGCCAAATGTTAACCTTTTTGGCACATTTTCTGCAATAAACTTGACAAGTATACCAGCATCTGATTACTGAACACAATAAATACATTCAGACAGCATAGAATATTAGCCTATTAGATTTTCTAAGGATAAAAGACCATTTTTGAAAAATGACTGAAGTGTGTAATTTACATAAATGTAGGTGAAATGTATTATTAGAGTACTTAATCTTGTTAAAAACTGTATACTATTTATTTAAAGTGTTTAATTACATTTAGTAGTGATATATTCATTATATTTAGATCTTCTGTCCAATTGCAATAATTGAGAAACTCATTAAAATTCAATATGTAAAAAAAATTAAAATCTCAATATTGACTAACAAAATCCAACTTTTGCTCTTTTTTACCAAATTATTAGCTCAAAACTGTTAAAAAATATTGCAACAACCTGTAGTAACATCAGAGGTCATCTTATGCTATTTTGGAGGATACTGAAATTTAAAAGTTGAAAATTTTAATTTTAATTTTTAATAAATTCAAAAAAAATGTTTTTTAATTTAATAAAATATTTAGAAAATAAATAAATTAGTTTTCATATTCCTTGTGGTATGCACAATCAGTCTGTGTAATTTCACCTCTCTGGTTATAATACTTTCATCAGAATCAAGCATTTAACCGGTGTAATGTGTGAACTATATCAGGCCTCAGACCACAATTAATTTCGCTATATGTTTCTATATAGCCTTAGTGGCTATAACATTTTATTAATATCAGCAGGCCCGTGAAGTTTTGTATGTACCTTTGCCTGCATGGGGGACACATACCCTGAAAAGGACAACCCCTGTTGTCCAGCTCTTTCTCCCAGCATATTGGTTTAAACAGACACACCCTCTAAACCAGGCCGGAGTACACCCATTTTACACAAAAAGCACTACTTTTGCATGGGCCGGAATTACCACAAACAAGTCTTCAATGTCAACAAGTTACACATGTTTACAAACTACATGCTATCCCCTGTCACTTCAGTCAAACAGTTGCCACTTCATAGCTGTCTGCCATGAAATAATCACAGTCAAACAGCAGACTACTTGCGCGGTGAAACTTCCGGATTTTGGACAACCAAATGGGAAGATAACTGTAATCTGAGGCCTATCAGTCCATTTTTTCCCCTAAAAACTGGCCCACACTAATGCATTCCAATGATATACATATTAAAGCAATGCTCGGTAAGTATCGGTATGTCACCTTTAAACTGAGAGTATACAGAGGCTGTGTTAAAACACCTACCACAGTGCCTTGCCATGGCCAATTTTAGCAATGGAAACTTGAGGGACACCAACTTCAAAATGTAATAACTTTATCAAATTTTGGAATTTCTTCATACAATGAGCAGCTATTTTTTCTTCTACATATGTTCTATCTGCACAGTGTTGTCTTGGAAAGATTTTGAAATATTTATAGGAAAAAAAAAATCAATCATTAGATTTTACTTCATTTTTAATTAAATATTAAACTTAAATTTAAATTTTTGAGAAACAAAAAAATCTAAAACTGTAAAATTTTGCATTTTAGATATGATAAGTGGAGGCTTAGTAAAGATATGGTGACTGAATTCATGATACATTATTAGAAATGTGTCAGAGGGATGGTGAAAGTCACAAAATTGGGGCCATTTGCAACAAATGTTTACACACTAATTTCAGGGAAAATTAGACATGATAGGCCTCATATTCAATTTTGACCTGCTGTATTTACTTAATCTACTTCATTTACTGTATTAGACATGTAGCCACTTTGTAAAAGGCAAAACAGTCCATATAAATGCATATTAATATGAATATGCCCTACAGATATTACTTAGGTATACACCATAATATTTTTTTTGTTGACGACAACTTTGAAAATGAAGATTTTGTCACAAAATGCTGATATAAATCCTACCAAGAGGTACTTGCACCATATTTTTCAGTTTCCAGTGATAACTGTTAACAAGTGTAGTCATGTGCCAGTGTCTGGGATACCTCAGTGTAGTATTTCTTGATTGGAAGGATGTTTGTAGTAATGACCACTGAATATGCATTATGGATTATTCTGCCATATGTATTACAAGCCAAATGTTAACCTTTTTGGCACATTTCTGCAATAAACTTGACAAGTATACCAGCATCTGATTACTGAACACAATAAATACATTCAGACAGCATAGAATATTAGCCTATTAGATTTTCTAAGGATAAAAGACCATTTTTGAAAAATGACTGAAGTGTGTAATTTACATAAATGTAGGTGAAATGTATTATTAGAGTACTTAATCTTGTTAAAAACTGTATACTATTTATTTAAAGTGTTTAATTACATTTAGTAGTGATATATTCATTATATTTAGATCTTCTGTCCAATTGCAATAATTGAGAAACTCATTAAAATTCAATATGTAAAAAAAAATAAAATCTCAATATTGACTAACAAAATCCAACTTTTGCTCTTTTTTACCAAATTATTAGCTCAAAACTGTTAAAAAATATTGCAACAACCTGTAGTAACATCAGAGGTCATCTTATGCTATTTTGGAGGATACTGAAATTTAAAAGTTGAAAATTTTAATTTTAATTTTTAATAAATTCAAAAAAAATGTTTTTTAATTTAATAAAATATTTAGAAAATAAATAAATTAGTTTTCATATTCCTTGTGGTATGCACAATCAGTCTGTGTAATTTCACCTCTCTGGTTATAATACTTTCATCAGAATCAAGCATTTAACCGGTGTAATGTGTGAACTATATCAGGCCTCAGACCACAATTAATTTCGCTATATGTTTCTATATAGCCTTAGTGGCTATAACATTTTTATTAATATCAGCAGGCCCGTGAAGTTTTGTATGTACCTTTGCCTGCATGGGGGACACATACCCTGAAAAGGACAACCCCTGTTGTCCAGCTCTTTCTCCCAGCATATTGGTTTAAACAGACACACCCTCTAAACCAGGCCGGAGTACACCCATTTTACACAAAAAGCACTACTTTTGCATGGGCCGGAATTACCACAAACAAGTCTTCAATGTCAACAAGTTACACATGTTTACAAACTACATGCTATCCCCTGTCACTTCAGTCAAACAGTTGCCACTTCATAGCTGTCTGCCATGAAATAATCACAGTCAAACAGCAGACTACTTGCGCGGTGAAACTTCCGGATTTTGGACAACCAAATGGGAAGATAACTGTAATCTGAGGCCTATCAGTCCATTTTTTCCCCTAAAAACTGGCCCACACTAATGCATTCCAATGATATACATATTAAAGCAATGCTCGGTAAGTATCGGTATGTCACCTTTAAACTGAGAGTATACAGAGGCTGTGTTAAAACACCTACCACAGTGCCTTGCCATGGCCAATTTTAGCAATGGAAACTTGAGGGACACCAACTTCAAAATGTAATAACTTTATCAAATTTTGGAATTTCTTCATACAATGAGCAGCTATTTTTTCTTCTACATATGTTCTATCTGCACAGTGTTGTCTTGGAAAGATTTTGAAATATTTATAGGAAAAAAAATCAATCATTAGATTTTACTTCATTTTTAATTAAATATTAAACTTAAATTTAAATTTTTGAGAAACAAAAAAAATCTAAAACTGTAAAATTTTGCATTTTAGATATGATAAGTGGAGGCTTAGTAAAGATATGGTGACTGAATTCATGATACATTATTAGAAATGTGTCAGAGGGATGGTGAAAGTCACAAAATTGGGGCCATTTGCAACAAATGTTTACACACTAATTTCAGGGAAAATTAGACATGATAGGCCTCATATTCAATTTTGACCTGCTGTATTTACTTAATCTACTTCATTTACTGTATTAGACATGTAGCCACTTTGTAAAAGGCAAAACAGTCCATATAAATGCATATTAATATGAATATGCCCTACAGATATTACTTAGGTATACACCATAATATTTTTTTTGTTGACGACAACTTTGAAAATGAAGATTTTGTCACAAAATGCTGATATAAATCCTACCAAGAGGTACTTGCACCATATTTTTCAGTTTCCAGTGATAACTGTTAACAAGTGTAGTCATGTGCCAGTGTCTGGGATACCTCAGTGTAGTATTTCTTGATTGGAAGGATGTTTGTAGTAATGACCACTGAATATGCATTATGGATTATTCTGCCATATGTATTACAAGCCAAATGTTAACCTTTTTGGCACATTTTCTGCAATAAACTTGACAAGTATACCAGCATCTGATTACTGAACACAATAAATACATTCAGACAGCATAGAATATTAGCCTATTAGATTTTCTAAGGATAAAAGACCATTTTTGAAAAATGACTGAAGTGTGTAATTTACATAAATGTAGGTGAAATGTATTATTAGAGTACTTAATCTTGTTAAAAACTGTATACTATTTATTTAAAGTGTTTAATTACATTTAGTAGTGATATATTCATTATATTTAGATCTTCTGTCCAATTGCAATAATTGAGAAACTCATTAAAATTCAATATGTAAAAAAAATTAAAATCTCAATATTGACTAACAAAATCCAACTTTTGCTCTTTTTACCAAATTATTAGCTCAAAACTGTTAAAAAATATTGCAACAACCTGTAGTAACATCAGAGGTCATCTTATGCTATTTTGGAGGATACTGAAATTTAAAAGTTGAAAATTTTAATTTTAATTTTTAATAAATTCAAAAAAAATGTTTTTTAATTTAATAAAATATTTAGAAAATAAATAAATTAGTTTTCATATTCCTTGTGGTATGCACAATCAGTCTGTGTAATTTCACCTCTCTGGTTATAATACTTTCATCAGAATCAAGCATTTAACCGGTGTAATGTGTGAACTATATCAGGCCTCAGACCACAATTAATTTCGCTATATGTTTCTATATAGCCTTAGTGGCTATAACATTTTTATTAATATCAGCAGGCCCGTGAAGTTTTGTATGTACCTTTGCCTGCATGGGGGGACACATACCCTGAAAAGGACAACCCCTGTTGTCCAGCTCTTTCTCCCAGCATATTGGTTTAAACAGACACACCCTCTAAACCAGGCCGGAGTACACCCATTTTACACAAAAAGCACTAGTTTTGCATGGGCCGGAATTACCACAAACCAAGTCTTCAATGTCAACAAGTTACACATGTTTACAAACTACATGCTATCCCCTGTCACTTCAGTCAAAACAGTTGCCACTTCATAGCTGTCTGCCATGAAATAATCACAGTCAAACAGCAGACTACTTGCGCGGTGAAACTTCCGGATTTTGGACAACCAAATGGGAAGATAACTGTAATCTGAGGCCTATCAGTCCATTTTTTCCCCTAAAAACTGGCCCACACTAATGCATTCCAATGATATACATATTAAAGCAATGCTCGGTAAGTATCGGTATGTCACCTTTAAACTGAGAGTATACAGAGGCTGTGTTAAAACACCTACCACAGTGCCTTGCCATGGCCAATTTTAGCAATGGAAACTTGAGGGACACCAACTTCAAAATGTAATAACTTTATCAAATTTTGGAATTTCTTCATACAATGAGCAGCTATTTTTTTCTTCTACATATGTTCTATCTGCACAGTGTTGTCTTGGAAAGATTTTGAAATATTTATAGGAAAAAAAATCAATCATTAGATTTTACTTCATTTTTAATTAAATATTAAACTTAAATTTAAATTTTTGAGAAACAAAAAAATCTAAAACTGTAAAATTTGCATTTTAGATATGATAAGTGGGGCTTTAGTAAAGATGGTGACTGAATTCATGATACATTATTAGAAATGTGTCAGAGGGATGGTGAAAGTCACAAAATTGGGGCCATTTGCAACAAATGTTTACACACTAATTTTCAGGAAATTAGACATGATACCTCATATTCAATTTTTGACCTGCTGTATTTACTTAATCTACTTCATTTACTGTATTAGACATGTAGCCACTTTGTAAAAGGCAAACAGTCCATATAAATGCAGTAATATGAATATGCCCTACAGATATTACTTAGTTATACACCATAATATTTTTTTTTGTTGACGACAACTTTGAAATGAAGATTTTGTCACAAATGCTGATAAATCCTACCAAGAGGGTACTTGCACCATATTTTCAGTTTCCAGTGATAACTGTTAACATGTAGTTCATGTGCC
>NW_024537252.1:0-7157 GCF_016097555.1 Gigantopelta aegis | reverse complement strand
CCGGTTTCTTATACAGATCGTATTACCCTTTCAGTCACTACAGGTCTTCTCCGGCAGAATTGCTGATGGGGAGAAGATACTAACAGTTTTTTGATCTTCACCCCCCGATATACCAAAGAAAATGAACAGAAACAAGAAAAAATTCAGCAACCACGTCAAAAGATTCGTACCTTTTTCAGTAGGAGACAAAATTATGCACAAAGTTATTAGGTTTCATCTGCATGGATTCCTGTTGCAGTAATCAAAATTACAGGTCAGTGTATACCATGTAGAAAACAAGAGTGGTATTGCATCCGTAGACATGGTGATCAACTTCGTTCCAGATGTACTGACAAGCAAAGAACTACAAATTTGAAAACAAAGATCAGGACCCCCCCGGAATTTTGATGATTCTCACATGTAAGACATCCCCAAAACTTTACACTCCTACAGTTACAGATCAGCACTGCCAATATTCGTACAACACGTTGTTACGTCGCGTCGAATAGAGAGAAAAGGACAAACCTGAGCGTTTTGGGCCTTGTATATTTCATCCTAAAGAGGGAGGAGGGTGATATACTAGGTAAACTTGATAAACATTGAACTACATGGTATAATTATATATTCATTATTGTGGTATTATTGACCGTCATGTATCGATTAAAATACGCATATGCTTTTAGTATTTTGTCAGTTGTCATGAGTTGTCATGATGTTGTATTATTGGCTACAGTTGTTATAGTTATCATTATTATTACATTGTCATTGGGTCGGGTTGTTAGTTGTACAAATAGCCGTTTCTATAATTCTTCACTCCGTCACCAAACAGGTCAGTAGGATTTGTATATGTATGCACTATTGTAATGTTAAGTTATGTTGTCACAGGTATGTAAACAATAACTGTTTATTATCGAAAAAATAAAGTCAATATTAAAAACTCATTAGCTAACAATAGCACAGGAAAAGAATATTAAAGCATTTAAATAAATTTGATAAGGACTATACCATTTTAATGGGTTTCTTACAAAAAAATTATTGTTGATATAAAAGACATGACAACTATACATGTAATCAACACAAAATCATCAGAATCATCAGTTTTAGTCATCTATATGAAAAACATTATTGATTCTCGTTTCTCTTTCCACTGACACCACTGACGTAGAAGTAGATTATATTTCATCAACAGTGGGATCCCTGAATGCCATTAAAAGAAGTGTTGAATTTGGTTTGATTCATAGAAAGAACTAGAAGTTTGTGGAGGTTTCTTGAATATCTTTTGACATTTGTAATGTAATTGATGGATGCAAACGAGACTTAACAGACGATCCCGAATGATAAAATATAATACCACAGAATGACTACAAAATGATATTGATACACTAAAATAATATGGACAATTAATCCTTTTAATTTATCAGTGTCATTTGAAGTTCGTACATTCATATAAGCCATAAACATGAGGTTAAGAATGAAAAATTATTCCAGATAATCCAAGAGCTAATAGGAATCGATATATTCCCTTAGAAATGCCGATAATTGAATTATATGACAATTAGGAAAGATGTTAACACATCCAGACTGGCATTAGTTTCAATATCTAGGAGACACAACCAGAGCTAATATAAACACGAATTAGGAGCAAGAATCCAGTCCAAAACGACGTCTGTCCTTATATGGACCTCCATATGCATCAAAGAAAGGCCTTCATATATATTAAAAAACTTTTGGCAGGAACCAAAAATATACTTTGATAAAGCTCCTTTCAATAAGGAGAATAGTAATAAGGTAGAAAGGGTATGAACAATAAGCAAAAGCAGTAACAACCAGTGAGAACAGGAACAATGGTATATGACAACCTCTTAGATATTCGACATCAGCATCAATGTACCACCTCCAGTAATAAGACAGTATTATTTTACTATCAGGACATGAAATTTGTTTGGAATGAAGAACCTGGAAAAACAGTGCGTATCGTTGGTATAAATGAAAGAAGGATCATAGTGGCTAGTATGGTATTGCTATGCTTTTCCAACACAAGTCGAAACTGCTTTGCTAGAATAT
This sequence comes from Gigantopelta aegis, assembly GCF_016097555.1. Taxonomy (NCBI): domain Eukaryota; kingdom Metazoa; phylum Mollusca; class Gastropoda; order Neomphalida; family Peltospiridae; genus Gigantopelta; species Gigantopelta aegis. Next base: position 5,114 of record NW_024537252.1, on the reverse strand, counting down.
CGTAATAATATTATGATAAATATTAGAATAAACAAAACGTAGGCTGGAAAGACAAACTGAAGCCAAATTTTACTGCAAGAATCCATTTATTATTAGAAACAAGTCTTAACACTAGATCTAAATTGATCCAGGAAATGAACTGACTAAGAAACACGAACAGGGGCCTTCATGAAAGAAGATGGGCTAATATATTTTGACAACATTAGCATAGAAATAAGTCCATTGATTGTACCCAAGGACACTGTTAAGTTTAAAGCATGATAAAAGCTATCAATGCTATACCAGCTGAAGCAAATGGAATAATAAGAGCTATGTAGTTATTAATACATTGTCCACATTTATTGGAAACCTAACCTGAGACTGAAAACCTTCAGAACATTGTCCACAGAGTACACAAATCGATTGTAAAGACATTGTTTGCTAGGATAATTAAGAGTGAAATTAACATTACTGGTAGTAACAATATGGAAGGGGCAGTTAGAATAAAACAATAAGACAGTGTGAATTATTTTCAAACCAATCCAACATTCACCATTCTCTTGTAAATAATTTTGAGTGTTAATAATCACACGTTATTGAACCTGAAGTTAATTAGTCTGCAAGCACATTTGCCCATTTACTAATAGAAAACCTTTAGGACAAGGCTCAATAGCAACTCATGACTTTGACATTAAGGATCATATAAAGGTTTAACTGATTAAAGTATGTAAGTACTAGTGTAGCATAGACTTGTGTTGTGTTCAAGAAGAGTTTATTTTTAATATAAAGGTTATATTAGTACAAAATTGCATTAGTCTATTTTTATTATATTGAACAATAGATGAAATTATCTGATGGAGTTCAATTTTATCACACCTTGTGTTAAACCATCTAAAGTACCTACTGTAGCTAGTGATATATTGATATCAATTCCAGGTGGGAAAATATAATGATGTTGGTAGTAGAGCAATTTTGTTTGTTTTTTTCACAAAACACCACTTGTATAGGATCTGATGACACTGCTGATAGACCTGTCTGTTGGGATAGTAAAATAGGTGATCAAGTAAAGTGACTTGTACAATCATCAATTTTACCACCCATATAGGACATCACCAGATATGTCAGCTGTATTGTTGACAAAATATAAGACTGTTTTAGTTCATTTTAGGATCATGATAAGGAATAACTTTAAAGAAACAGTCAATGGTAATGTCTACATCAAGAACCTGATTTTTTTTATGATCTATACAAAGATTCCTCCTCCTGACTCACTAGCATGATTATTTATAAAATGTAATGTTGGGTATTTTGATTTTATTAATAATTGGGAGGAATATATAAAGCAATACCTCCACCATAAATGCCTGAATTGTTTACAAACATGTTATGTTTATCTAAATGTTATTAGACTATTGGTCCCCAACTAAACCAAGTTGTTGTTATGATTGACTAATTTCAATTTGTTTAAATATAACATTATTAAATTTATTATTATACCACAGCAGATTGATATCCTTTTTGCTGTTTATTTGGCCAATGATTACTTTATGAAATTGAAAAAATGACACATTCGTGAAATGAAAGCTACTTTTAATGTTGAAGTGTTCGAACTGAATGGAGAGCCAAACTGATGCAATGGTAAGCAGAATTGTTGGATATAAGTACAGTTTTTAAAACACATTGTTTACTACTGTTCTCCATATAAATTATGTACCATTCCAACCTCCATCAGACTGAGCAGTATTATCAAATATAGTGCAGTGATGATGAACTCAATATTACCACTTCCTATTGTAACCATATTTACTCCTCCTCCATTCACTTCAGCAGTATTGTTGTGTATACTGCAGTTGCTAAAGTTCAACCTCTCATTCACTGATCTAATATACACTCCTCCTCCATACCAAGCAGTATTGTTGTATACGGGCAGTTACTAATCTCAATACTACCACCTCAATGCAATATAATACTTTACTCCTCCTCCATACCATGCAATATTGTTTGAAAACATACATATTTCAATCATTACATCAATTCATTATCATTATCACACACAAATACCATGCCAATATCCTAAAGCACAGTGTAAAATTTGATTTCAAAATAAATAAATCTGAACAGTCTGTTAATCTGGTAATCATAAATTAAAATACATTGGCTACAAAGGCTCTATAGCTCCATGTATTAGCAAATGAGGAATATAGACAATATTAACCAGATCATCTAGCATTGATAAGAAACAAGCCATAATCTGAACTAGCTGGAATGATATATATTCTAATGTTACATTATTGATGTCAAGAAAGTATAAGCTAAACATTATGATGTAGATGCCAATTAAACCCACAGTTTGCTATTGTTTATGATTCATACAATATCACTGCTACTAATAAATTTGATACCAGTGAACTTTCGTTGCACATTATACTGAGGGGGATTGCATAACTGTCTCAGGGAAGGCCTTGTTTATATATGACCCAGTCCCTGTCGAGTTATATTACTACATTACTGATGCTTAATCTAATTGTAGAGTATGAGTTCCTTCTTGGAAGTAGAAGATGGCATCATTAGTGAAGTAAGATGCATTATCAGCAATATAGTAGGAGAGGTTTATGCAATGGTAGGTCAGTTAGAAGGACAAAAATTCTCCATTAGGAGCTTCAGAGACATAATACAAGAATGAAGCAGTAACATATCCACGTGTAGATATACCGTATAACTGATGTTATATAATAGATATGACACCAGCTCATGACGGCGGTGTGTTTAACAGTAATGAATGGATATTTGGAGAAACTTGCGTTTGCGTCAAATACGCTTCAAGGAAATCAACCATATGTTGAGACTCCTCAACAATATCTTTGACTGGGAGGAATAAAACAGAGTTTGTAACGGTTTTTGATACTATTTGGTCAGGAAACAGGGAACGCGTTCCTAATCAAAACGTCGACGATTTCCGAAAGAGGAGAGGCCGTTTGTATAAGTAAAGACAGACCACGTCCGTGTTTTTATTTGAAATCGCGCCGCAACATGAAATAATGAAGAATTTATTACTCATATAATTTGTAACACCCACGATTATTGTACATGTGTTGTACAATATTATGGACTGGTGGACAACATTAAAAGCTTTGTTTTATGTCATGGGGTCTGTTTATGATAAGCACTCGTGTGGAAAGGAGGTGACCTGTAACCTATTTGAATGTATACTTGCCAAGTATTCTCTTAAAGATGGTACATAAAGACAACTATTGCTTTAGACTGTGGAAATAAGAACAAAACTCTCAAATTAACTCACTAACATGTGAGGTCACAATATAAATTGAAATTTTTCTTTTATAATTTGATGAAATTAGTGTTGTATTCCAAAATTTCACAATAGAATGAGGATAGCTATCATTTGATATGAGAAAAGACTCTTAACTATTATATGTAGCCATTTAAGCAGTTGTCTAAAAGAATTCCCAGAGACACAGGTTGGTCTCATAGAAGTGATAGAGACAATCTCATCTTAAAGTCAGGGTCTACTATTTAATTTAAGTGAATATAGTACCCATTTAGACTATATACTAGCCATCTGAATTTAGGCTCTAGTACAAAAAACTTATAACTGTATCAGATATCTGAGTGGCTATTTATATTGAGTGAGTATTCATTACTTAAATTAAAATTATATAAAATGATTCATAAAACATTTTGATTACACAAATCCATACAAAGTACCCTGAAGTGTATGTATATACTCAATAAAAATATTGAAGAGTATGTATACATCTATACAGTAACAACCCTGGAACAGTATTTTCTAAAAACAAATATTATTTCAAACAATAATAAGAAACATCAAAAGTCATATCCTTAACACATAAGTAATGAAAACAGTATATGTTTATTTTTACATCTAGTACTTTTACTATTAAATACAACCAGTATACCCTAATATTATATGATTAACATCAGTAACTCACTTTGTAGCGTGTGAACATTAAAGAAGAATGTATAGAGAATATCTATATATATATAGATAAAATATCTAAGCAAAGTCAAGTTGGGAATGTCATGTAGGTCTATATAATACAGGTATTAAAAAGTATTGATAAGAACCATTAACAGGAACCAAAAAGAAGAAATAGGATTTAGAGAGAAAGTTAATCTTTCAATTTCTTGTAATTGGAACCTAACAAATGGCTTAAAACATACAATTATTTTTTGGTTAATTTTTATATAAAATATGTTTTTAAATAAAATTTTTAAAAATGAAAATTGTTTTTGATTCACAAACAAAAAATTAACTAATGTGTACAAATAAACCATTTTAAAGTAGAAACATTTAATCTTTATTGTTTTATTTTCATTTTTAAGAATAAAATAATAGTTGTTTTTTTCATTTAAAAATGAAAATAAATAAAAAATTAATAGGAATTTGGACTTAAACAATAATACCAATTCCCGTATTTTAATGATAAAATTAAATAAAAAAAATTAAATTAATTTTAAAATACAAATAAATTAAAAAAGGATAAAAAGAATTGAATTCTAAATACTGTAAAACAGTGAATATGTAAAATGTAAAGGGGGAGGTGAAATTAAACACATGTACATTTCAAAACCCCAAAATTAAAAGTAATCAAAAATTTTTGGTTATTTTCTAATGAAATAAGTTGAAAATAAAAACGTATAAAAATTTATTGTTAAAATTTTTTAAATTTAACACAAATATTTTTATGCTAAGGATTAATATGGAATTTATTATTTAAATTTGGCAGTTTTAAAATAATTGGATGTTATCATTTTATGTACCCAATAAGAAACAATAAATTTGATTAAAAAAAATAACAATAAGCCATTGAGGACCCTCCCATAATTTTTTTAGCAAAAAGGAAATTTTATCTAAATTTCTAAAAGCTGTTTTTTTTGTAATTACTTTGGGTAATGAATATATAAAACATTGAATTTTGCTGGAAAGGTTCCTAAAACAATTATTGTTAATTGGCCAGCCCATTTTCTATTTTTGGAAATTAAACTCTTTTATAAGAAACCACGGGGAATATAGCGGTATACTTTTTCTTTTTGATTAAGACCTGTGTGATAAGAATATTATATTACATCATCCAAACAGTGTTAGTAGCCTTAAG
>NW_024537251.1:0-6220 GCF_016097555.1 Gigantopelta aegis | reverse complement strand
GGAATTTAGCCCAGGGGTAATAGGTTGGCACATGGCACTGTTTTTAATTGTTCAATGGTTTTTTTAAAGCAAGCATTACATATGGTAGGGTAACTAATGAGGCTCCATGATAGGAACCATCATTAGTTGATCCATACCATATGCTAATAAGTCTAAAACCGTGCTTTTATCTTATAGGTTTGTTGTTGTAAAACCCATCATTTTTTTTTTGCCATACAACAAACACCTGGTAATTTAAATGTTAAACAAAGTATTTCTTTTATTTCATCCTGTTTGGTCTTATTTATATTTTAAATAACCACTGCTGTAGGGGGTTTTTATTTTTAACATATATTTTTTTATTTCAGATTCAAGTCATCATTAAATTATGACAGTGAATGCACCTAATTAGGATCTAAATGTCCATTAATATTTCCTTATATTTTTTAACTTCTAAATTTTGACTCTAATTGTAATAACACTTGCTTAAGTACCTAATATAAACTAATTAATTAAATTTATAGCGCAAACAAATGTTTAATAACTTATAATCATTAATATAAAGCAAATCGATGGGTTTTAAAGGATTTACAAATGCTAGTTTTTTGTGTCACAAGTCTATAAAGCCATTTCCAAAGCTTATTAAAATATCCACAATTAGCTATTACTTTGTATACAAGTCATTTTTGTATGAAATTCATTTAAAAACATTCATTATTAAAGGAATATCCCTTTTCAGTGAACATCCCAACGAAAAGCTATGAAATGTAAGTAGATTCCCAAAAAAAGTATTCCAAAAAAAAGTGCTTTTACAACGGAAAATGAGGTCAAAAAGAATTGATTTTGCAAAGAAAAATTGGGGACCAATCCACTGAGAAGTTGAAAAATAAAGATTTTTATTTAGATGCTTCTCCGTCTCTTGTTAAATTTGATCAGATCCTTACTCTGGAATATGAGATCAAATTTTTAACTTAAACAATGGTGAAAACGTTAAAGAATGCTGTTTGTTTATGGTGGTCTAATTGTACTTCCTTACTCAAGTTTTTTTTTATTTTTCTTTCTTCTCAAAGTTTGATTCTTTTGAATTCATTAAAGATCTTCAATAGTAGATTGCTTAATCTTATCAATATGTGATTCTTTTGTTCTTCAAAGCTTAATTGGACCTTAATGACAGATCGAGATACTATAGGTGGTATTAAAATATGGCAATCCAGGAGACCCTATCATCAATGTTTTCTTCTGGGTTTGTTATACCATCTTATGGATTGTGCACAGCAGATTGTAGTGTCCGTACATCATATTTTGAATTTTATGCAGTCAGCAATTGGTATGAGGGCATATTGATTACTCTTTTGGCTTTTACAGTATTTAAATTGATATTGTTTCTCCAATTACTTTGGTGTTTCAATATGATTATTTATTAATGAATCAGAGTGAATGTCATGTATGACACGTTTTCACTTGGTTAGGACTTCCAACTATTATCAGTTTAATAGTTACACTTTAGTAAGTTCCTTGATATGTCTTGAGGATGTGACCATAAATGACCAGTTTTCGTGCAGTTATTGAGAAGTCATTTTTATCATCTTTTGATGGAACAAGAGGGTGGATGTTTTCAGTGGTTATTACCAATAAAGTGATTTTCGTAGTTTTTTTCTTTAAATGATATAGACAATGTTAATGCCATAATCTGAATAATAATAATTGTGCTATTCTACGACTACCTTTGTGCAGCCATTGAAAATCATTTTTTAGCATCTTTGATGAAACCACAAGAGGGGGAATTTTGGGGAATTTTTCAATCATCAATGAAGTGATTTCAGGAATAATTTTGAACTTTAATTTTTCATTGTGCACGTGAAACAACACTTCGTGTACTATTTCAGTAGTTTTCTTTAAACTAATCTAACAATATAATGTATAATTTGAAATCAAAACAATTGTACTATCCTACATTCTGTTAAATTATAATTTTAATGTTGTTTTAACTGTAAGTACATTTTTATCAAGAAATTGTGTCATTGATAAAACCATATGGCAAACTCAGTATAAAAAATATAGTGCATTCAACTCAAAAGACATAAATTACTAACTATTACAAACTGCATTAAAACACTACACTTCTTTTTTCATTATTTTTAATGGAGGACTGACCCCTACGAAGTAATGGTTCTAGAGTTAAATAGAGAAAATGTTTTACTATGCTTTACATCTAATAGTGTGAAAGAAAATTGTTGTAAATATATGGATTAAGCAGATTACAATTTGCTATAAATCGACACTTGGGAACTTGGAAACTGTCCCTCCTTACTACATTTAGTTTAGGGAGGGTCTTTAAATGGAGGATATACAGAAATTTTAGTATTCTGAGATATGTGTACTGTTATACCTACATCTTGGTGTAGTAACTTTATTTGATTCCAATTCTGTTATTTAGTCTAGCTGTAGATTGCTAATAATCTCCTCCTGTGACTCATTAGCAGTTGTATTTCCAGTATATGTTGTGTGATTGGTTGGCAAGAGTGAAGTAAAAACATCTCTCCTTTTGGATCATCAAAATATAGACTAACCATAAGTTAAGGTAAATGATAAATATGCGTAAAAATGTATACAGATTTTAGTAAATAAAATTAGATCATACAATATGAATAGGATTGATTCTTTAAATTTGTGTACACAAGTTTATTAATTTATCTGAAAATGAGGATTACCTTTGGACATGAATATCAGTCCTAAGAACCATAGTTGATCTAACAATAAAGCTAGTTCAAACCATAGGAGCATACACATCATGTATTTTCAAGTTGCAAACTGAGTCACTGCTAACAATGTTGAGTATAATACTGTGAGGTAGATAATAACAGCTCTTCCTTTGAATCATTGAGAGCTTTAACTTTAACACGGACGAATATGAAAATACCATAAATATTGCTACTAGTTGTAGCAATGCTTTGTATGTAAAGAGACTGTACTAGCCAAATTGTGATTCAATCTGAGCACACACATAGATGAAATTAGTTTACAAAGATTACCATCAGTCTAGATACAATACAGAAAAAAATTAAACTGTATGAAAAATATAGATTAATAATTACCATCCACAATTATTCTTTCAAGTCATCCATGCATTTTTTATCCATAGAAAAAAATGTTTTTCAATAAAATAGCGTACTGGACTGTTTGTTAGGAACCATATTGTTTTATGAATATTGTTATACATGAACTATATAGAAAGAGCTAGCTGGCCATAAGTTTGTAAAACTATTAGTCATTTCATTTTAAAATTTCAGTCAATTGTGTTGTCAAAGCTGATAGCATATAATATACATGTATATTCATATAAAAATATGGAATTACTAATGTTGGTGTCTGTGGGGAGCTGTGTATCTGTTTTTTTTTTGTAGCTATCAGTCGTGATGAGGAAAATGATAGATCCAACTAGAATAATGAGCAAATTCAATACCCACTATAATAACACTGCAAACAAATAAAACCCAAATCTTTTAATGCCTGAGAGACAAGAATTTGTAAAGCATCATCTTGTTAATAAGTAAAAAACCTTCTTTTTTAGTACGTGATTATAGAAGATGTAATAACTCTCCCATGATTTAGAAAGAATGACAGCAAAACAAAAGAGTATACCCAAAGAGAACAAACCAAAATCGAATCTGTGTGAAAAAAAGTATTGGGGTATTATTAAAAATAACAATCTTTTCAAAGACCTAATAGTCTACTTTCAAATTTTCAAAGCCTGACTGAAAGCATTGCTGATTAGAAATTAGAAATTAGTGTTCTAACATTATTGAGTTGATGTCCATGTCAATTTTAAAGGCTCATTATTGATAATTTATTCATAGATTTACAAGCGTGGTGTGACAAAACATGAACACATTATAATCTTACATTACAGAAACATCCTTGTACATCCATTACCTTTGAGTGAGTGTACATAAAAATAGACCAAATGTACATGAGAGCAGCCCCTAAAATTATGAGATAATTAATTTCAAATTAGGACTACAAAGTTTGAGCAGTTCTGTTAGAGGAAGAGGGAGAGAAGTCAGTTCTTGCTATAAGAGCTGTATGACATTTACTACTTTTATTTCTAAATAAATATTAAACAAAAGAACATACTGCTACAAAGATGGAAAACGCCAACAATCTGCAATATCATAAATCTAATCAATGCTAGATTCTTGTTAAGTCTCCTCTGGAACATCCTCATAAGAGTAGGAGTGCATCAAAGGATAAAAGATGTGAAACTAATGGAAATTGTTTTTTGTGATTGCAGAATATTGTACATTCCCCAACTGACAGAAATTTTGTTTAGCGGGGAGCTAAAAAAGGAGTGTCCTCATCAAGAAAAATTAATCTATTACCCCAAAATGCTTTAATTACTATTAGATAGACATTTAACATGAATATGAATTTAATGTTACCCTTTCCAAATTCGTTCATTAACACCAAGTTTGAATTTAAAAGTAGTTTATTTCACCAAAGTTATATAATATGTCTCTGGAAAAAAGGAATTGTATTTTTTAGGAAAAATGAAATGAAAATTACGACCAAATGTAAGAATTACTAAGAATTTCTTAGTTTGACAAGATAAATTTCAAAACATACCATTCCTGGCAAACATTAACGGACCCCTTAATGAAGTGAAGATGGGGATAAAGAGTTAAAATATAAAAAATTGAAACTTTATTCATCTTTATTACTAATTTTAAAGCTGAAAGTCATTAAACAAATTTAAAGGATAAAACATTTATTAAACAAAATTTATTGGGGAAGGGCTTACCTGATAATGCTGGAATTTCATAACACTTAGTTTTCCGGCAACCTAGACATATTATAGTTTAGTACAACAAATAGTAGGAAATTATTAAACAATGAAACAGCAATTTCAGGGTCTGATTTTTTTATACCAAGAAGATATTTGACTTTCTATTGCAGAAAAAGTAAATCCACTCGCAACTGTACATGCTACTCTATGTTACAAGGGAAGTATTGTTATTTTCGGTAAAATAAACAATCATTGTTAGGGAGTTCATTTAACCATAACAAGTTAATTCAAACTTCCACCCCCTAAAGGGGACTAAAAGTCAACTCCTGTTACAAAATTTAAATTTTTTAAAACCCACGTAATTCCAAGAAAAATTAAATTCACAAAACTTTTCTTAATGCAACCCCCTTTGGATTGGTATATCAAAGTTTAAAGGTATAAACTCCCAAACTTCCACTCCCTTCATTTAAGCTACCCTTCATTGTATTCAAGCAATACCATAGACCATACTTATCAAAGGTAAACTCAACATAAGCTCATTAAATTTAATTTTGTATTTTTTCCTGTTAGAGCGTAGTTTCTAAAAAGCGTGGTGCACAAAAGAGAAATTGCAAAATTGAGGAAAATGATTGAATTGGAATAGGAGAGATGAATAGTAATGAATTATAAGAATTAGATAGGAAATGTTAACTAGAATAAGAAAATAAAATTATTAAAATGAATCTTCCTGCTTTAAATTTCAGGTTAGGAAGATTTTATGTTATTCCCCATAAAAAGTTGGTTTTAAAGGTCCCAAACGTCCCACAATAAAGGTTTTCATTTAGAATTTAAAAAGACCAAAATTGACGATATCAAGTTCTTTATTACATTTATTTTTATTGATGATCAAGGAAGTATTAATTTGGATATTTTGGTTTTATTTTATTGAGACTGAAACATAATATGCAATTCTAGGACACATAATTAGGGAATTCCAATGAAGTGTTTTCAAAGCTGTTCATTTAAAAGAAAAAATTTTAAAAAAATTTCAGTTTCATCTGTGTAAACTAGATAAAACTAATAAAAACACTCAATTGGGTAAATTACACAATTAAGAAAAAAAGTTATAAAATAAAGGATGTCCTATGATACATAATTGCTAAAATTTTAAAAGACAAAATTCATGAGACTTATGATAACTTTAAGGATTAATGTTTATCTTCATAATACAATTTACTAAACATTTTGTAGAGTTAAGGGCGTAATACTGTTATTAAATCACAGCTTAGAAATTTGGGGGTTTAAATATAATAAACCCAATACAAATTAGTCGTGGATTGTTAATGTGGCAAAGGCTTTAAATAGATTTTTAGCAAAAATTTATATTTAATTCACATTGTCTATATTTAAAATGACAATTGTTTCTTTAAATTAAAGTTCATTAATTTGTGTATTCTAAATTTAGAAAACATTTTAATA
>NW_024537250.1:0-6620 GCF_016097555.1 Gigantopelta aegis | reverse complement strand
AGATTTTTTTTGTTTTTCAAAAATTTAAATTTAAGTTTAATATTTCATTAAAAATGGAAGTAAAATCTAATGATTGATTTTTTTTTTTTTCCTTTAAATATTTCAAAATCTTTCCAAGACAGACACTGTGCAGATAGAACATATGTAGAAGAAAAAACTAGCTGGCTCATTGTATGAAGAAATTCCAAAATTGGATAAAGTTATTACATTTTGAAGTTGGTGTCGCTCAGGTTTCCATTGGCTAAAACTTGGCCCATGGCAAGGCACTGTGGTAGGTGTTTTAACACAGCCTCTGTATACTCTCAGTTTAAAGGTGACATACCGATACTTACCGAGCATTGCTTTAATATGGATATCATTGGAATGCATTAGTGTGGGCCAGTTTTTAGGGGAAAAAATTGACTGATAGTGGCCTCAGATTACAGTTATCTTCCCATTTGGTTGTCCAAAATCCGGAAGTTTTCACCGCGCAAGTAGTCTGCTGTTTGACTGTGATTATTTCATGGCAGACAGCTATGAAGTGGCAACTGTTTGACTGAAGTGACAGGGGATAGCATGTAGTTTGTAAACATGTGTAACTTGTTGACATTGAAAGACTTGTTTGTGGTAATTCCGGCCCATACGCAAAAGTAGTGCTTTTTGTGTAAAATGGGTGTACTCCGGCCAGGTTTAGAGGGTGTGTCTGTTTAAACCAATATGCTGGGAGAAAGAGCTGGACAACAGGGGTTGTCCTTTTCAGGGTATGTGTCCCCCATGCAGGCAAAGGTACATACAAAACTTCACGGGCCTGCTGATATTAATAAAAATATTTATAGCCACTAAGGCTATATAGAAACATATAGCGAAATTAATTGTGGTCTGAGGCCTGATATAGTTCACACATTACACCCGGTTAAATGCTTGATTCTGATGAAAGTATTATAACCAGAGAGGTGAAATTACACAGACTGATTGTGCATACCACAAGGAATATGAAAACTAATTTATTTATTTTCTAAATATTTTATTAAATTAAAAAACATTTTTTTTGAATTTATTAAAAATTAAAATTAAAATTTTCAACTTTTAAATTTCAGTATCCTCCAAAATAGCATAAAATGACCTCTGATGTTACTACAGGTTGTTGCAATATTTTTTAACAGTTTTGAGCTAATAATTTGGTAAAAATGAGCAAAACTTGGATTTTGTTAGTCAATATTGAGATTTTTTTTTTTTTACATATTGAATTTTAATGAGTTTCTCAATTATTGCAATTGGACAGAAAATCTAAATATAATGAAATATATCACTACTAAATGTAATTAAACACTTTAAATAAATAGTATACAGTTTTTTAACAAGATTAAGTACTCTAATAATACATTTCACCTACATTTATGTAAATTACACACTTCAGTAATTTTTCAAAAATGGTCTTTTATCCTTAGAAAATCTAATAGGCTAATATTCTATGCTGTCTGAATGTATTTATTGTGTTCAGTAATCAGATGCTGGTATACTTGTCAAGTTTATTGCAGAAAATGTGCCAAAAAGGTTAACATTTGGCTTGTAATACAGATGGCAGAATAATCCATAATGCATATTCAGTGGTCATTACTACTAACAAACATCCTTCCAATCAAGAAATACTACACTGAGGTATCCCAGACACTGGCACATGACTACACTTGTTAACAGTTATCACTGGAAACTGAAAAATATGGTGCAAGTACCTCTTGGTAGGATTTATATCAGCATTTTTGTGACAAAATCTTCATTTTCAAAGTTGTCGTCAACAAAAAAAAAATATTATGGTGTATACCTAAGTAATATCTGTAGGGCATATTCATATTAATATGCATTTATATGGACTGTTTTGCCTTTTACAAAGTGGCTACATGTCTAATACAGTAAATGAAGTAGATTAAGTAAATACAGCAGGTCAAAATTGAATATGAGGCCTATCATGTCTAATTTTCCCTGAAATTAGTGTGTAAACATTTGTTGCAAATGGCCCCAATTTTTGTGACTTTCACCATCCCTCTGACACATTTCTAATAATGTATCATGAATTCAGTCACCATATCTTTACTAAGCCTCCACTTATCATATCTAAAATGCAAAATTTTACAGTTTTAGATTTTTTTGTTTTTCAAAAATTTAAATTTAAGTTTAATATTTCATTAAAAATGGAAGTAAAATATACTGATGATTGATTTTTTTTTTTCCTTTAAATATTTCAAAAATCTTTCCAAGACAAACACTGTGCAGATAGAAACATATGTAGAAGAAAAAATAGCTGCTCATTGTATGAAGAAATTCCAAAATTTGATAAAGTTATTACATTTTGAAGTTGGTGTCCCTCAACCCGTTTCCATTGCTAAAATTGGCCATGGCAAGGCACTGTGGTAGGTGTTTTAACACAGCCTCTGTATACTCTCAGTTTAAAGGTGACATACCGATACTTACCGAGCATTGCTTTTAATATGTATATCATTGGAATGCATTAGTGTGGGCCAGTTTTTAGGGGAAAAAAATGGACTGATAGGCCTCAGATTACAGTTATCTTCCCATTTGGTTGTCCAAAATCCGGAAGTTTCACCGCGCAAGTAGTCTGCTGTTTGACTGTGATTATTTCATGGCAGACAGCTATGAAGTGGCAACTGTTTGACTGAAGTGACAGGGGATAGCATGTAGTTTGTAAACATGTGTAACTTGTTGACATTGAAGACTTGTTTGTGGTAATTCCGGCCCATGCAAAAGTAGTGCTTTTTGTGTAAAATGGGTGTACTCCGGCCAGGTTTAGAGGGTGTGTCTGTTTAAACCAATATGCTGGGAGAAAGAGCTGGACAACAGGGGTTGTCCTTTTCAGGGTATGTGTCCCCCCATGCAGGCAAAGGTACATACAAAACTTCACGGGCCTGCTGATATTAATAAAAATATTTATAGCCACTAAGGCTATATAGAAACATATAGCGAAATTAATTGTGGTCTGAGGCCTGATATAGTTCACACACATTACACCGGTTAAATGCTTGATTCTGATGAAAGTATTATAACCAGAGAGGGTGAAATTACACAGACTGATTGTGCATACCACAAGGAATATGAAAAAACTAATTTATTTATTTTCTAAATATTTTATTAAATAAAAAAACATTTTTTTTGAATTTATTAAAAATTAAAATTAAAATTTTCAACTTTTAAATTTCAGTATCCTCCAAAATAGCATAAAATGACCTCTGATGTTACTACAGGTTGTTGCAATATTTTTTAACAGTTTTGAGCTAATAATTTGGTAAAAATGAGCAAAACTTGGATTTTGTTAGTCAATATTGAGATTTTTTTTTTTTTACATATTGAATTTTAATGAGTTTCTCAATTATTGCAATTGGACAGAAAAAAATCTAAATATAATGAATATATCACTACTAAATGTAATTAAACACTTTAAATAAATAGTATACAGTTTTTAACAAGATTAAGTACTCTAATAATACATTTCACCTACATTTATGTAAATTACACACTTCAGTAATTTTTCAAAAATGGTCTTTTATCCTTAGAAAATCTAATAGGCTAATATTCTATGCTGTCTGAATGTATTTATTGTGTTCAGTCAATCAGATGCTGGTATACTTGTCAAGTTTATTGCAGACAGAAAATGTGCCAAAAAGGTTAACATTTGGCTTGTAATACAGATGGCAGAAGAATCCATAATGCATATTCAGTGGTCATTACTACAAACATCCTTCCAATCAAGAAATACTACACTGAGGTATCCCAGACCACTGGCACATGACTACACTTGTTAACAGTTATCACTGGAAACTGAAAAAATTATGGTGCAAGTACCTCTTGGTAGGATTTATATCAGCATTTTGTGACAAAAATCTTCATTTTCAAAGTTGTCGTCAACAAAAAAAAATATTATGGTGTATACCTAAGTAATATCTGTAGGGCATATTCATATTAATATGCATTTATATGGACTGTTTTGCCTTTTACAAAGTGGCTACATGTCTAATACAGTAAAATGAAGTAGATTAAGTAAATACAGCAGGTCAAAATTGAATATGAGGCCTATCATGTCTAATTTTCCCTGAAATTAGTGTGTAAACATTTGTTGCAAATGGCCCCAATTTTGTGACTTTCACCATCCCTCTGACACATTTCTAATAATGTATCATGAATTCAGTCACCATATCTTACTAAGCCTCCACTTATCATATCTAAAATGCAAAATTTTACAGTTTTAGATTTTTTTGTTTTTCAAAAATTTAAATTTAAGTTTTAATATTTCATTAAAAATGAAGTAAAATCTAATGATTGATTTTTTTTTTCCTTTAAAATATTTTCCCCCCCAAATCTTTCCAAGACAACACTGTGCAGATAGAACATATGTAGAAGAAAAAAGTAGCTGCTCATTGTATGAAGAAATTCCAAAATTTGATAAAGTTATTACATTTTGAAGTTGGTGTCGCTCAAGTTTCCATTGCTAAAATTGGCCATGGCAAGGCACTGTGGTAGGTGTTTTAACACAGCCTCTGTATACTCTCAGTTTAAAGGTGACATACCGATTACTTACCGCAGCATTGCTTTAATATGTATATCATTGGAATGCATTAGTGTGGGCCAGTTTTTAGGGGAAAAAATGGACTGATAGGCCTCAGATTACAGTTATCTTCCCATTTGGTTGTCCAAAATCCGGAAGTTTCACCGCGCAAGTAGTCTGCTGTTTGACTGTGATTATTTCATGGCAGACAGCTATGAAGTGGCAACTGTTTGACTGAAGTGACAGGGGATAGCATGTAGTTTTGTAAACATGTGTAACTTGTTGACATTGAAGACTTGTTTGTGGTAATTCCGGCCCATGCAAAAGTAGTGCTTTTTGTGTAAAATGGGTGTACTCCGGCCAGGTTTAGAGGGTGTGTCTGTTTAAACCAATATGCTGGGAGAAAGAGCTGGACAACGGGGTTGTCCTTTTCAGGGTCTAGTGTCCCCCATGCAGGCAAAGGTACATACCAAACTTCACGGGCCTGCTGATATTAATATAAAATGTTATAGCCACTAAGGCTATATAGAAACATATAGCGAAATTAATTGTGGTCTGAGGCCTGATATAGTTCAACATTACACCGGTTAAATGCTTGATTCTGATGAAAGTATTATAACCAGAGAGGGGAAAAAGGAGGTGAAATTACACACAGACTGATTGTGCATACCGACAAGGAATATGAAAAACTAATTTATTTATTTTCTAAATATTTTTATTAAATTAAAAAACATTTTTTTTGAATTTATTAAAAATTAAAATTAAAATTTTCAACTTTTCAATTTCAGTATCCTCCAAATAGCATAAAATGACCTCTGATGTTACTACAGGTTGTTGCAATATTTTTTAACAGTTTTGAGCTAATAATTTGGTAAAAAATGAGCAAAACTTGGATTTTGTTAGTCAATATTGAGAGTTTTTTTTTTTGACATATTGAATTTTAATGAGTTCTCAATTATTGCAATTGGACGAGAAAATCTAAATATAATGAATATATCACTACTAAATGTAATTAAACACTGTTTTAAATAAATAGTATACAGTTTTTAAACAAGATTAAGTAGCTCTAATAATTACATTTCACCTACATTTATGTAAATTACACACTTCAGTAATTTTTTTCAAAAATGGTCTTTATCCTTTTTCCTTAAAAATCTAATAGGCTAATATTCTATGCTGTCTGAATGTATTTATTGTGTTCCGTAATCAGATGCTGGTTACTTGTCAAGTTTATTGCAGAAAATGTGCCCCCAAAAAAGTTTAACATTTTGGCATTGTAATACCCGATGGCAGAATAAATCCATGAATGGATATTCAGTGGTCATTACTACAAACATCCTTCCAACAAGAAGAAATACTACAACTGAGGTATCCCAGACACTGATGGCACATGACTACACTTGTTAACAGTTATCCACTGGAAACTGAAAAAATATGGTGCATCGTACCTTCTTGGATAGCGATTTATATCAGCATTTTGTGACAAATCTTCATTTTCCCCCCCCCCCCAAAGTTGTCGGTCACAACACAAAATATTATAGAGGGTGTTTGTAGACTGAAGTAATATCTGTTAGGTGTGCATTCAGTCATCTATTAATAAGGCCTATTTATATATGACTGCTTTTGCCTTTTACAAAGTGTGCTTGAGCATCGTCTAATAACAGATAATATAGAACAGTATATTAGCAGAAAATCTAGCAGCAGTCGTATCAATGACGTTGAGAATATGAGTGCCTATCATGTCTAATTTTCCCTGAAATTAGTGTGTAACACATTGGTTTGCAAAATCGACGCACGCAACTTTGTGAATTTCACCCATCCTCGACCACATTTCTACTAAATGTATCATGAACTCAGTCACCTATAGCAAGCACGATCTCTTTATCTAAGCCTCCACTTAGATTCATATACTAAACATGCAAAGTTTTACTAGTTGTATATTTTTTTGTTTTTCAAAAATTTAGAATTTAAGTTTAATCTTCATTAAAAATGAAGTCAAAACTAATGATTGAATTTGTTTTTTTATAAATATTCAAAAATCTTTCCAAGACAACACGGGCAAGATAGAACATAGTAGAAGAAAAAA
>NW_024537249.1:0-6619 GCF_016097555.1 Gigantopelta aegis | reverse complement strand
AGCCAGCCTGACGATCAGAGAAAAATATACCGACTCTGGTTGTGGTGGAAACTCACATGATAAGATTCGGTGCCGCGATATACCCCCAGGCGATATTCGAATTATAATAAATAGCTAGTGTTTTAGAGTTATCAGGGAAAGCAAAAAGGACGGCACCCAGGGAACGTTAGTCCGTTTGGACTTTGGTAAATATATTATTTCTGCTCTGTTGTATAACCTTGATGTGATTGATGTGACTTTAAATATTTTAATACTGTATTATACCAATATTCTTTAGACAGTGTCTTCGGTCATCTGACGAAGTAAATCGTAGTCTTACTGTTCTATATTTATACGAGTATTTGGTCATATAAAGCTTAGCCAGTCATCCTAGAGAACCTAGGTAAACTGTAGGTTATTGTCTTTATTGTGATAGGTACCAGTATTAATTCTGTGTTACAAGGTTACTGAACGAGTAGTAAGGGTTAATTAAAAATTAACCAGTTAGGAATAGAGCTGTAATTCCTTTATTAATTAAGTTCTCCTGGAAGCGTTTCTCAATTATCGCACGTGTGGGTGTTGTGTCACGGTGAAGTGATTAGCATATTGTGTAAACTAGACACCAAGAGATTAACTAATTAAGTGATCAGTTCTGGGTTGTTATTATTTGTTCTTATTAATTAACTACTGCGGCAGTATATTTGTCAGCGTAGGTTAATACAGATTCCAAAGTGTATTGTGTTTATGTTGTGTTTTCTAGTGAACTAAACGTGCTATAATAATATATACTTGTATAAGATCTTATCTCTGATCATACCTAGACGAGCCAACGCGGGTATATACTGCCTGTTACAGAGAGATCTAATAGATATACAGTTAGGAGAGATATTTTGATAATCGTGTTTCATTCAGTTACGGGTATTATAGAATCCCCGTGACAGGGCCTTTAAAATTATGATGCGCATCTCTAATTAATATAATTAATAAAGAAAATTCTACTCATTAAATTTGGTCGCTAAATTAGATCGGGTGGTCAAAATGAAATTAGATAAGATCGGTGGCCTGACTCGACTGGATGCGGCGCGTTCGTGTGGTCTGACTATTGTGTTTGCCGCTTGCGTTTCTCCACATACAATTATTTCATTGCGGTTGGCCGCATGCGTTTTGTAGACATGCGCAACGCACGCATCGAGTCTAGACTATACTTTACTATACTAGATAATATATTATATCAAAATCTGCTCCAATGACCTTAATGTTTACCCCCGAGCAGTCAATATTTAGCTTCCAAATTCCGCCCACTTCAAACTTTCCCTGCTCTCTCTTCCTGTACTTAGTTAGTGGCGGAACAAGAGTCTGTGGTCAGGGTGGACGTACCTGAACCTTTGATGGATATAGTCATGTAAATAGAGTTTCCTGGACCTGATTACAGTCACTCTCTGTTGTTAGTCTCTCCATGATTCCTCGTTTCTTTTCATCAGTATAATAGTCCAGTCAATTAAGGTTTGACCCGCAACTAATTGCAACAGTAACACTTTTTACGAGAAATTACTCAGAAAGTGTTTAGAAACAACATATAAAAAATATCCGAAAATATCGGTGGGGGAACATGCTTAATTTTGCGACCAAACTTTGTCCCTAAAGTATATTTAAAATATGACGTCCACTGCAAATAGAGTGTATTTGTTTACAATTTATTCGTTAGAGACAAAATTACGAATGTTTTTTTTCTCCATGGATATGTGAAATAGAAAAATTGTTCAATAAAATTGCTAAAAAAAAAGATTTAAAAATATATATATATACCATCAATAATATAATATTGCAAATGTGTAAAAATAGATTATTTATATTTGTATATATTTTGTCAGACAAATTTGTTTTGTGGCTTTGACGCATGTTTTGTTTGTTACATTTTTATTGTTAGTGTTAATTTTGGGGTCACTAACTTATTTTCTTGACTCGTTTCTTTTTCATTTTAATTTCTGGAAATATTTTTATTCTTCGGGTAATTCCACTTCACTCGGCTTGTTCCATTTTCATTTTTATTTGGTTCCATAACTAACACTTTTCACCGTTTAATTTAATTTTATTATAATATCAAAGCTTGCCTTCACATTCTTCAAAGTTTATTTTGCTTGCTTATACACTGGATATAGTGCCGGGTATTTATTATTTATTATACTAGTAGTAAATATCTCCTCTACAAAAAATGTACGTGTGCTTCTGAAAAGAATATTCCTTGTAAAGGATTCTCAACTGAAAGTATTGTCTGTTGGTCAAGCAACACTATAGGTATCTAGTTCCCGATTACATTCAGCTCCTTTACTGATTTGATTTGTCATTCAACTTCACCATCAATTTGGGTCCAAATGTTTTATCGATATACTCAATACCCTTGAAACTAGTGCTTCTGCCTCCCAAGGACTGATATACTTGGTTTTGTTTCTGCCTAGCAGCTTTGTACAGTGTGTTGCAGACCACAATTCATGTACACTTGATAGAAAGAACACCTTCGACAGAATTGGAATAGTAACAGGTGTTACACCCGGATCCAGAAGACGAACACCTGTGTCTCAAAACAAATTAATAACACTTGGAGAAAACTGAAATGTCTTCGTACAAGCCAACGTCAAATAGCATGTCAACCATGAAATTTGATAAACTGAAGCATCTCACAACAGTAGATCATATCTTGTCTTCGGTGAGTTTGCCACTCAGGTTACACATTCCAGGATGGTCGGGACGTACGCAGGTGTGCCAGAATGGTTTATACCCAGGACAATCATCTGTGACTTTGGTACCGACGATCGACATGAATGCTAGCGATCTTTTCTGTATTTACTCAACGATGGTCTTTGTATCTAATCATTCCTGGCGATAGGGATCAACATCAGTATTAACCTTTGATCAGCCATTGTACTGGGAAGCAAACACTATCATCAAGGAACCTCCAACAAGTCCCCTCTGCTCTATTGCCTTGTGATTGGGAGGGTTGCATACAGAAATGAGTTTCATTTGCTGCATTGGCTATATAATGAGTGGTTTGGGTCTCCAGCAGATTATACAGGAAGTGTATGCATTTATTTCTGTCAATCATATACGGAGAGGAAAGACAGTAAAAGTACAACTTGTTCTTGATACTGCCATACAAGATTTGCTTGTCTCTCGAACGTTTAAAATTACATTGCCCTATACTGAATTGGGTAACGAACGCAGTCCTCAAAGTGTTGAAGGATGAACCTCTAGCCGATTCCACAGTTGACATTTCAAACATAGATATCGAAATACACGCCCAGGTAGAAGATGCGAGGGTAGAAGATGCTATGCTGCTATTAAATCAAGCAAACAGTACTTTTAGACTAACAATATACACAAAAGTGTGGGATATCTAGAAAATGAAGATGGTGCTTAGGCAAAAAAAATGTGTTGCTTACTTCTTGTAATATCCGCAATTAATTTGTGATAAAACATCAAAGCTTGTTTGTATTGAAAAGGGAGAAGTCCTTAAAAATATTTTTGTCCACCAAAATTACAAGAGTTTTGTTGCATACTTTCTGAAAGAAGATTTAAGCAAAGACATTGCAGTTAAGTATGATTTACACAGTTGATGCAGAAAACAATTTTAGAAATTATCTGTACAAGTTCAAACCGTGCCTCCAAATTAAATGTTGTAGCCTGTCACAGCAAGCGAGTGTTGTTGGGTTTTTTGCAATATCGACACTGGATTAGCGTAGATGATAATGATGCTGAGTTAGATCCATAGAAAAGCTGCTTGAGATAATTTGCTATAGGTGTTTTAAGTTGACATGCGACACAAAACGATGCACGAATATGGAATGTTCTGTCGGTTGCGGAGAATGACGCTGTACGAGTGGTTCCAATTCTTCGTTTTCAACAAAGAGTGAAGTCGACTACTGTGAATGGTATATGAAATAGACTTAAAGTAACCATGAACAAATTCAAAAATAAAGTGACAGTGACATAACAAATAGACTGAAAGTAGCCGCGAATAAACCTAAAAATACAATGACAGTGACGTATCAAATACACTGAAAGTAGCCGCGAATAAACCTAAAAATACATCAACAGTGACGTATCAAATACACTGGAAGTAGCCATGAATAAATTAAAAAATATATTGACAGTGACGTATCAAATACACTGGAGTTGCCATGAATAAAAAAAAAAATACAGTGACAGTGACGTATCATATACACTGAAAGTAGCCGTGAATAAACTCAAAAATACAGTGACGTATCAAATAAACAGAAAGTAACCGTGAATAAAGTTTTTTAAATGCAGTGACAGTGACGTATCAAATACACTGAAAGTAGCAATGAATAGAACGGAATTACAGTGATTTCAAGGCATACTGTCACGGATTTAAGGACCTTATTTCTCTAAAAATGGATAATAAAAATAAAAATTACATTAATTGTTGGAAACTAAATCTAGCTATCGCATCACCTTAATTGAACCATGATGGAGTGAAATCCAAGTCAACCCTCTTGGCAATTTTAGTTTTTGAATTATGGACCATTGCCATAATTCAATTAATTTTTAAAATATCATTAATAAATGGAGTATGGTGGTTATTGAAGATGGTTGAATAAAGTACATTTAGGGACAAATCAAATTATTTTTGTTCAGGTAATACTTTGTTAGACCATTAAATAGGTCAATGGTCTGTGACAATATGCCTTTAATAAATTTACATATATATACTCTTCAAAAGAAGAAACGCAAAACTACATTGTCGTAACATTTGGAGAATTGATTTAATTATTGAATGGTGAGTCCGATAATTACCAAATGTTGCAGGATTGTTCACAATTCACTCTAGTCCATTGTGAGTAAGTGATAGGACACACCACCAAGGTCAAGGTCATCTGGAGTCAATACCGGGTGTGGCCTCCGCGTGTGTTGACAACTGCCTGGCACCGCCTGCCCATTGAAACAACCAGAGTACGGATGACGTCCCGGGGGATGGTGGCCCACTCGGCCTGCAAGGCTGCTGCCAGTTCGGGCAGGGTCTGGGGCTGTGGTTGTCGCTGTCGGAGGCGTCGGTCCAACTCGTCCCATAGATGCTCAATTGGGTTCAAATCCGGTGATGTCGATGGCCAAGGAAGGACATTAATGTTGTTGTTCTGTAGGAAAGCCGTTGTGAGACGTGCTGTGTGAGGCCTGGCGTTGTCATGTTGGAACACTGCGTTGGCGTTGGCCATAACTGGAACGATGTGTGGCCGGAGGATCTGGTCAATGTAGCCCTGTGCATTCAGGTTGCCCTGCACGTGGACCAGGTCAGTTCTGCCAGTGTGTGAGATGGCTGCCCACACCATGAGACTACCCCGCCGAATCTGTCCACTTCCTGCACGCAGTTTGCCGCATAACGTTCACCACGATGCCTATACACGCGACATCTTCCATCATGACGTCGGAGCAGAAATCGGGACTCGTCACTGAACCACACCTGTCTCCATCGCAGTTGAGGCCATTGTCGATGAATCTGGCACCACTGCAGTCGGAGTCGACGGTGTTGTGGTGTTAAGATGACACCTCGAACTGGACGTCTGGCACGAATTCCTACTCACGTAGGCGGTTCCGTACGGTTCTGGTCGGATATCCTGCGCAAACCTGGTATTGCTGCGGCTGTGGGTTTTGGTGGCAGTAGTCAATCGTTCCCGAAGGTGGCGTACCCGGATGTAGCGGTCCTGCCCGGGGGTAGTGACCCGTGGTCGACCGGATCTAGGGAGGTCACGTGTTGATCCATGTTGCTGGTAACGGTCCCACAGTCTGGAGATGGTGCTTGGGGACACATGGAATGCACTGGCAACGGCCGTTCTGGATTCGCCTGCGTCTAGTCGGCCGATGGCATTGTTTCTCTGCGGTTCACTGAGACGTGGCATGTCCTGGATTGTCAACTGTCGGCCAGATACAGAGGCCAGGCAAGCGAACACCCTGCACTTTTATACTGTCGGTGTTCATGTTGCACGTGCAGACAACGCACGTGCAGTGGTGACATGGTTTGCAGGTGGCTGCGTTTTTGCGAATATTCACATTTTGGAACTTTATTGTACAGTAGCTGCGTTTTATCGAATGTAACCGTGGGAATGTGTTTGGGACATGCAATGACCTTATATTCACAAAGCATGAACCGGTAGGAAACATAAAATCGGAGTTATAACCCATTTGTACCCTTTTGCGTTTCTTTTTTTGAAGAGTATATATATATATATATATCGTTCCCCGATATAGGGATCGTTCCCCGTCGCTGGGCCCATTGGGCTATTTCTCGTTCCAGCCCATGCACCATGACTGGTATATCAAAGGCCGTTGTATGTGCTATCCTGTCTGTGGGATAATGCATATGAAAGATTCCTTGCTTCTAATGGAAAAATGTAGCGGGTTTCCTCTCTCAGTCTATTTGTCAAAATTACCAAACGTTTGACATCCAATAGCCGATGGTTAATAAATCAATGTGCTTTAGTGATGTCGTTAAACAAAACAAACGTTGGTTTTTTTAGACAGTGCACAACGACTGGTATATCAAAAGTTGTGGTATATGCTATCCTGTCTGTGGGATGGTGTATAATAATAATAATAATAAAAAGGAATCTCTTGTTACTAATGGAAAAAC
>NW_024537248.1:0-26209 GCF_016097555.1 Gigantopelta aegis | reverse complement strand
GGTTTGTGCTATCCTGCCTGTGGGAAAAGGGCAAAATAAAAGATTGCCTTGCTGCCGTGGTAAAACAGTAGCCTATGTAGCGACAGCGGGTTTCCTCTGAAAAACAGTGTCAGAATGACCATATGTTTGACGTCCAAGAGCCGATGATAAGATAACAAAACAATCAATGTGCTCTAGGTGGCGTTGTAAAATAAAACAAACTTTTGTTCTTTCTTTTTTTCATCAACCTTTGCCTCAACACAACAGGACGACCTGGTTTTCTTTTAAGTTTATTCAATCATGGCAAATTTAGACGTCATAACAGATATTTGCTAAACTTTCCTTGTTGAGTATATATACGTTTGCAGTAAAAACACAATTATAAAACGAACTAACAAGGATGTTGAAAAAACTATTACTTAGACATTTCATTGTATGCAACTTCATTTGACATCAGTCATCTTGCTAATAACAGAGATGTATGTCTTTTAGGTGTTCTTCTGCTGTTATCACATCCACTGATAGATATCTTTCAATTATAATTTCAACCAAAAACAATATAAACCAAAAACTATCCCAAAGCAGGAAAGGGAGGTAGCTTCACTTGTGCAAGCTCACCTTCAACTGTCACCAGCCCGATGATAAATATCTTCCAGCTCAACATTGTCCGTCAAACTAAAAAAAAAACAAGGTAGAAAACATCAGGAAAAAATAAACAATGAAAATTTGAAGCAAAAAAATTAATCCCGATACCGACTCCAAACCTGAGTGAGTGCCCCGCAACAGGCTCAGGGGGTAGTTGTAACCACTTGCACCGACCAGCGATCAATTCTGGTTCAACAAACCAATGGTATGTGCTATCCTGACTGGTCGTTGTTAAATAAAACAAACTTTTGTTCTTTCTTTTTTTTCATCAACCTTTGCCTCAACACAACAGGAGGACCTGGTTTTCTTTTAAGTTTATTCAACCATGGCAAATTTAGACGTCATAACAGATATTTGCTAAACTTTCCTTGTTGAGTATATATACGTTTGCAGTAAAAAAACACAATTATAAAACGAACTAACAAGGATGTTGAAAAAACGATTACTTAGACATTTCATTGCATGCAACTTCATTTGACATCAGTCATCTTGCTAATAACAGAGATGTATGTCTTTTAGCTGTGTCTTCAGCTGTTATCAATCCACTGATAGATATCTTTCAATTATAATTCAATTCTTCACCAAAACAATTATAAACCAAACTATCCAAAATCAAGAAGGGAGGTAACTTACCATTAAAATGCTTCACAGGGAGGGAGGGAGTAACGGAGGGAGGGAGGGAGTCAGGGAGGGACAAGTATTTATCTTTTCCGGCGGAACAATTTGAACTGAATGCATGAGGAAAAAATGGCTGTCAAAGGACAAACTTTATTCAATATCACTTAGCTTCATCTGTCGCAAGGATGTTGATGAAATCTTCCAACTCTCGTAACCATGCCTTCAGCTGTCACCAGCCCGATGATAAGTATCTTCCATCTCTTGATTCTACACGTCAACTAAAAGACAACAATTTTGTAGAAAACATTCCTCAACAATAATAATATACTCAACAACGAAAGTTTAGCTAATGTTAAAATAAATGGCATACCATTTATAAATGAACCTATTTTTATGAATTAGTATTCACATCTGAGATGTTTACCATTTACAAACAACATAAACTCATCAACCTTTGCGGCTGGTAGGTACTGGGTTCGGATGCCAGTCGAGGCATGGGATTTTTAATCCAGATACCGACTCCAAACCCTGAATGAGTGCCCCGCAAGGCTCAGTGGGTAGTTGTAAAACACTTGCACCGACCAGCGATCCTTGACTGGTTCAACAAAGGCCATGGTTTGTGCTATCCTGCCTGTGGGAAGCGCAAATAAAAGATCCCTTGCTGCCTGTCGTAAAACAGTAGCCTATGTGGCCACAGCGGGTTTCCTCTGAAAAACAGTGTCAGAATGACCATATGTTTGACGTCCAAGAGCCGATGATAAGATAAAAAAAACAATCAATGTGCTCTAGGTGGCGTTGTTAAATAAAACAAACATTTGTTCTTTCTTTTTTTCATCAACCTTTGCCTCAACACAACAGGAGGACCTGGTTTTCTTTTAAGTTTATTCAAGCATGGCAAATTTAGACGTCATAACAGATATTTGCTAAACTTTCCTTGTTGAGTATATATACGTTTGCAGTAAAACACACAATTATAAAACGAACTAACAAGGATGTTGAAAAAACGATTACTTAGACATTTCATTGCATGCAACTTCATTTGACATCAGTCATCTTGCTAATAACAGAGATGTATGTCTTTTAGCTGTGTCTTCAGCTGTTATCAATCCACTGATAGATATCTTTCAATTATAATTCAATTCTTGACCAAAACAATTATAAACCAAACTATCCAAAATCAAGAAGGGAGGTAACTTACCATTAAAATGCTTCACTTGTGACAGCTACACCTTCAACTGTCACCAGCCCGATGATAAATATTTCCATCTCTTGATTCAACACGTCAACTAAAAAAAAAAGGTAGAAAACATCAGTCAACAATAACAATGAAATTTTCAAGCAAAACACACAATTATAAAACAAACTATCAAACAATAACTAAGAAATTTTCAAGCAAAACACACAATTATAAAACAAACTATCAAACAATAACAATGAAATTTTCAAGCAAAACACACAATTATAAAACAAACAATCAAGAATACTGTAAAACGACGGACGGACTGACGGACGGATGGACGGAGGGAGGGAGGGAGGGAGTAACGGAGGGAGGGAGGGGGAGTAACGGAGGGAGGGAGGGAGTCAGGGAGGGACAAGTATTTATCTTTTCCGGCAGAACAATTCGAACTGAATGCATGAGGAAAAAATGGCTGTCAAAGGACAAACTTTATTCAATATCACTTAGCTTCATCTGTCGCAAGGATGTTGATGAAATCTTCCAACTCTCGTAACCATGCCTTCAGCTGTCACCAGCCCGATGATAAGTATCTTCCATCTCTTGATTCTACACGTCAACTAAAAGACAACAATTTTGTAGAAAACATTCCTCAACAATAATAATATACTCAACAACGAAAGTTTAGCTAATGTTAAAATAAATGGCATACCATTTATAAATGAACCTATTTTTATGAATTAGTATTCACATCTGAGATGTTTACCATTTACAAACAACATAAACTCATCAACCTTTGCGGCTGGTAGGTACTGGGTTCGGATGCCAGTCGAGGCATGGGATTTTTAATCCAGATACCGACTCCAAACCCTGAGTGAGTGCCCCGCAAGGCTCAGTGGGTAGTTGTAAACCACTTGCACTGACCAGCGATCCTTGACTGGTTCAACAAAGGCCATGGTTTGTGCTATCCTGCCTGTGGGAAGCGCAAATAAAAGATCCCTTGCTGCCTGTCGTAAAACAGTAGCCTATGTGGCGACAGCGGGTTTCCTCTGAAAAACAGTGTCAGAATGACCATATGTTTGACGTCCAAGAGCCGATGATAAGATAAAAAAAACAATCAATGTGCTCTAGGTGGCGTTGTAAAATAAAACAAACTTTTGTTCTTTCTTTTTTTCATCAACCTTTGCCTCAACACAACAGGACGACCTGGTTTTCTTTTAAGTTTATTCAATCATGGCAAATTTAGACGTCATAACAGATATTTGCTAAACTTTCCTTGTTGAGTATATATACGTTTGCAGTAAAACACACAATTATAAAACGAACTAACAAGGATGTTGAAAAAACGATTACTTAGACATTTCATTGCATGCAACTTCATTTGACATCAGTCATCTTGCTAATAACAGAGATGTATGTCTTTTAGCTGTGTCTTCAGCTGTTATCAATCCACTGATAGATATCTTTCAATTATAATTCAATTCTTCACCAAAACAATTATAAACCAAACTATCCAAAATCAAGAAGGGAGGTAACTTACCATTAAAATGCTTCACTTGTGACAGCTACACCTTCAACTGTCACCAGCCCGATGATAAATATCTTCCATCTCTTGATTCCACACGTCAACTAAAAAAAAAAGGTAGAAAACATCAGTCAACAATAACAATGAAATTTTGAAGCAAAATTAATCCAGATACCGACTCCAAACCCTGAGTGAGTGCCCCGCAAGGCTCAGTGGGTAGTTGTAAACCACTTGCACCGACCAGCGATCCATGACTGGTTCAACAAAGGCCATGGTTTGTGCTATCCTGCCTGTGGGAAGCGCAAATAAAAGATCCCTTGCTGCCTGTCGTAAAACAGTAGCCTATGTGGCGACAGCGGGTTTCCTCTGAAAAACAGTGTCATAATGACCATATGTTTGACGTCCAAGAGCCGATGATAAGATAAAAAAAACAATCAATGTGCTCTAGGTGGCGTTGTTAAATAAAACAAACTTTTGTTCTTTCTTTTTTTTCATCAACCTTTGCCTCAACACAACAGGAGGACCTGGTTTTCTTTTAAGTTTATTCAACCATGGCAAATTTAGACGTCATAACAGATATTTGCTAAACTTTCCTTGTTGAGTATATATACGTTTGCAGTAAAAAACACAATTATAAAACGAACTAACAAGGATGTTGAAAAAACGATTACTTAGACATTTCATTGCATGCAACTTCATTTGACATCAGTCATCTTGCTAATAACAGAGATGTATGTCTTTTAGCTGTGTCTTCAGCTGTTATCAATCCACTGATAGATATCTTTCAATTATAATTCAATTCTTCACCAAAACAATTATAAACCAAACTATCCAAAATCAAGAAGGGAGGTAACTTACCATTAAAATGCTTCACTTGTGACAGCTACACCTTCAACTGTCACCAGCCCGATGATAAATATCTTCCATCTCTTGATTCCACACGTCAACTAAAAAAAAAAGGTAGAAAACATCAGTCAACAATAACAATGAAATTTTCAAGCAAAACACACAATTATAAAACAAACTATCAAACAATAACAATGAAATTTTCAAGCAAAACACACAATTATAAAACAAACTATCAAGAATACTGTAAAACGACAGACGGACTGACGGACGGATGGACGGAGGGAGGGAGGGAGGGAGGGAGTAACGGAGGGAGGGAGGGAGTCAGGGAGGGACAAGTATTTATCTTTTCCGGCGGAACAATTTGAACTGAATGCATGAGGAAAAAATGGCTGTCAAAGGACAAACTTTATTCAATATCACTTAGCTTCATCTGTCGCAAGGATGTTGATGAAATCTTCCAACTCTCGTAACCATGCCTTCAGCTGTCACCAGCCCGATGATAAGTATCTTCCATC
Organism: Gigantopelta aegis; assembly: GCF_016097555.1. Classification (NCBI taxonomy): domain Eukaryota; kingdom Metazoa; phylum Mollusca; class Gastropoda; order Neomphalida; family Peltospiridae; genus Gigantopelta; species Gigantopelta aegis. The sequence continues at coordinate 20,904 of NW_024537248.1, read as the reverse complement.
TCTTGATTCTACACGTCAACTAAAAGACAACAATTTTGTAGAAAACATTCCTCAACAATAATAATATACTCAACAACGAAAGTTTAGCTAATGTTAAAAGAAATGGCATACCATTTATAAATGAACCTATTTTTATGAATTAGTATTCACATCTGAGATGTTTACCATTTACAAACAACATAAACTCATCAACCTTTGCGGCTGGTAGGTACTGGGTTCGGATGCCAGTCGAGGCATGGGATTTTTAATCCAGATACCGACTCCAAACCCTGAATGAGTGCCCCGCAAGGCTCAGTGGGTAGTTGTAAACCACTTGCACCGACCAGCGATCCTTGACTGGTTCAACAAAGGCCATGGTTTGTGCTATCCTGCCTGTGGGAAGCGCAAATAAAAGATCCCTTGCTGCCTGTCGTAAAACAGTAGCCTATGTGGCCACAGCGGGTTTCCTCTGAAAAACAGTGTCAGAATGACCATATGTTTGACGTCCAAGAGCCGATGATAAGATAAAAAAAACAATCAATGTGCTCTAGGTGGCGTTGTTAAATAAAACAAACTTTTGTTCTTTCTTTTTTTCATCAACCTTTGCCTCAACACAACAGGAGGACCTGGTTTTCTTTTAAGTTTATTCAACCATGGCAAATTTAGACGTCATAACAGATATTTGCTAAACTTTCCTTGTTGAGTATATATACGTTTGCAGTAAAACACACAATTATAAAACGAACTAACAAGGATGTTGAAAAAACGATTACTTAGACATTTCATTGCATGCAACTTCATTTGACATCAGTCATCTTGCTAATAACAGAGATGTATGTCTTTTAGCTGTGTCTTCAGCTGTTATCAATCCACTGATAGATATCTTTCAATTATAATTCAATTCTTCACCAAAACAATTATAAACCAAACTATCCAAAATCAAGAAGGGAGGTAACTTACCATTAAAATGCTTCACTTGTGACAGCTACACCTTCAACTGTCACCAGCCCGATGATAAATATCTTCCATCTCTTGATTCCACACGTCAACTAAAAAAAAAAGGTAGAAAACATCAGTCAACAATAACAATGAAATTTTCAAGCAAAACACACAATTATAAAACAAACTATCAAACAATAACTAAGAAATTTTCAAGCAAAACACACAATTATAAAACAAACTATCAAACAATAACAATGACTGGTTCAACAAAGGCCATGGTGAAATTTTCAAGCAAAACACACAATTATAAAACAAACAATCAAGAATACTGTAAAACGACGGACGGACTGACGGACGGATGGACGGAGGGAGGGAGGGAGGGAGTAACGGAGGGAGGGAGGGAGGGAGTAACGGAGGGAGGGAGGGAGTCAGGGAGGGACAAGTATTTATCTTTTCCGGCAGAACAATTCGAACTGAATGCATGAGGAAAAAATGGCTGTCAAAGGACAAACTTTATTCAATATCACTTAGCTTCATCTGTCGCAAGGATGTTGATGAAATCTTCCAACTCTCGTAACCATGCCTTCAGCTGTCACCAGCCCGATGATAAGTATCTTCCATCTCTTGATTCTACACGTCAACTAAAAGACAACAATTTTGTAGAAAACATTCCTCAACAATAATAATATACTCAACAACGAAAGTTTAGCTAATGTTAAAATAAATGGCATACCATTTATAAATGAACCTATTTTTATGAATTAGTATTCACATCTGAGATGTTTACCATTTACAAACAACATAAACTCATCAACCTTTGCGGCTGGTAGGTACTGGGTTCGGATGCCAGTCGAGGCATGGGATTTTTAATCCAGATACCGACTCCAAACCCTGAGTGAGTGCCCCGCAAGGCTCAGTGGGTAGTTGTAAACCACTTGCACTGACCAGCGATCCTTGACTGGTTCAACAACGGCCATGGTTTGTGCTATCCTGCCTGTGGGAAGCGCAAATAAAAGATGCCTTGCTGCCTGTCGTAAAACAGTAGCCTATGTAGCGACAGCGGGTTTCCTCTGAAAAACAGTGTCAGAATGACCATATGTTTGACGTCCAAGAGCCGATGATAAGATAACAAAAACAATCAATGTGCTCTAGGTGGCGTTGTAAAATAAAACAAACTTTTGTTCTTTCTTTTTTTCATCAACCTTTGCCTCAACACAACAGGACGACCTGGTTTTCTTTTAAGTTTATTCAATCATGGCAAATTTAGACGTCATAACAGATATTTGCTAAACTTTCCTTGTTGAGTATATATACGTTTGCAGTAAAAAACACAATTATAAAACGAACTAACAAGGATGTTGAAAAAACGATTACTTAGACATTTCATTGCATGCAACTTCATTTGACATCAGTCATCTTGCTAATAACAGAGATGTATGTCTTTTAGCTGTGTCTTCAGCTGTTATCAATCCACTGATAGATATCTTTCAATTATAATTCAATTCTTCACCAAAACAATTATAAACCAAACTATCCAAAATCAAGAAGGGAGGTAACTTACCATTAAAATGCTTCACTTGTGACAGCTACACCTTCAACTGTCACCAGCCCGATGATAAATATCTTCCATCTCTTGATTCCACACGTCAACTAAAAAAAAAAGGTAGAAAACATCAGTCAACAATAACAATGAAATTTTGAAGCAAAATTAATCCAGATACCGACTCCAAACCCTGAGTGAGTGCCCCGCAAGGCTCAGTGGGTAGTTGTAAACCACTTGCACCGACCAGCGATCCATGACTGGTTCAACAAAGGCCATGGTTTGTGCTATCCTGCCTGTGGGAAGCGCAAATAAAAGATCCCTTGCTGCCTGTCGTAAAACAGTAGCCTATGTGGCGACAGCGGGTTTCCTCTGAAAAACAGTGTCATAATGACCATATGTTTGACGTCCAAGAGCCGATGATAAGATAAAAAAAACAATCAATGTGCTCTAGGTGGCGTTGTTAAATAAAACAAACTTTTGTTCTTTCTTTTTTTTCATCAACCTTTGCCTCAACACAACAGGAGGACCTGGTTTTCTTTTAAGTTTATTCAACCATGGCAAATTTAGACGTCATAACAGATATTTGCTAAACTTTCCTTGTTGAGTATATATACGTTTGCAGTAAAAAACACAATTATAAAACGAACTAACAAGGATGTTGAAAAAACGATTACTTAGACATTTCATTGCATGCAACTTCATTTGACATCAGTCATCTTGCTAATAACAGAGATGTATGTCTTTTAGCTGTGTCTTCAGCTGTTATCAATCCACTGATAGATATCTTTCAATTATAATTCAATTCTTCACCAAAACAATTATAAACCAAACTATCCAAAATCAAGAAGGGAGGTAACTTACCATTAAAATGCTTCACTTGTGACAGCTACACCTTCAACTGTCACCAGCCCGATGATAAATATCTTCCATCTCTTGATTCCACACGTCAACTAAAAAAAAAAGGTAGAAAACATCAGTCAACAATAACAATGAAATTTTCAAGCAAAACACACAATTATAAAACAAACTATCAAACAATAACAATGAAATTTTCAAGCAAAACACACAATTATAAAACAAACAAACAATCAAGAATACTGTAAAACGACAATTATAAAACGGACTGACGGACGGATGGACGGACGGACGGACGGAGGACGGAGGGAGGGAGGGAGGGAGGGAGGGAGGGAGGGAGTCAGGGAGGGACAAGTATTTATCTTTTCCGGCGGAACAATTCGAACTGAATGCATGAGGAAAAAATGGCTGTCAAAGGACAAACTTTATTCAATATCACTTAGCTTCATCTGTCGCAAGGATGTTGATGAAATCTTCCAACTCTCGTAACCATGCCTTCAGCTGTCACCAGCCCGATGATAAGTATCTTCCATCTCTTGATTCTACACGTCAACTAAAAGACAACAATTTTGTAGAAAACATTCCTCAACAATAATAATATACTCAACAACGAAAGTTTAGCTAATGTTAAAAGAAATGGCATACCATTTATAAATGAACCTATTTTTATGAATTAGTATTCACATCTGAGATGTTTACCATTTACAAACAACATAAACTCATCAACCTTTGCGGCTGGTAGGTACTGGGTTCGGATGCCAGTCGAGGCATGGGATTTTTAATCCAGATACCGACTCCAAACCCTGAATGAGTGCCCCGCAAGGCTCAGTGGGTAGTTGTAAAACACTTGCACCGACCAGCGATCCTTGACTGGTTCAACAAAGGCCATGGTTTGTGCTATCCTGCCTGTGGGAAGCGCAAATAAAAGATCCCTTGCTGCCTGTCGTAAAACAGTAGCCTATGTGGCCACAGCGGGTTTCCTCTGAAAAACAGTGTCAGAATGACCATATGTTTGACGTCCAAGAGCCGATGATAAGATAAAAAAAACAATCAATGTGCTCTAGGTGGCGTTGTTAAATAAAACAAACTTTGTTCTTTCTTTTTTTTTTCATCAACCTTTGCCTCAACACAACAGGAGGACCTGGTTTTCTTTTAAGTTTATTCAAGCATGGCAAATTTAGACGTCATAACAGATATTTGCTAAACTTTCCTTGTTGAGTATATATACGTTTGCAGTAAAACACACAATTATAAAACGAACTAACAAGGATGTTGAAAAAACGATTACTTAGACATTTCATTGCATGCAACTTCATTTGACATCAGTCATCTTGCTAATAACAGAGATGTATGTCTTTTAGCTGTGTCTTCAGCTGTTATCAATCCACTGATAGATATCTTTCAATTATAATTCAATTCTTCACCAAAACAATTATAAACCAAACTATCCAAAATCAAGAAGGGAGGTAACTTACCATTAAAATGCTTCACTTGTGACAGCTACACCTTCAACTGTCACCAGCCCGATGATAAATATCTTCCATCTCTTGATTCCACACGTCAACTAAAAAAAAAAGGTAGAAAACATCAGTCAACAATAACAATGAAATTTTCAAGCAAAACACACAATTATAAAACAAACTATCAAACAATAACTAAGAAATTTTCAAGCAAAACACACAATTATAAAACAAACTATCAAACAATAACAATGAAATTTTCAAGCAAAACACACAATTATAAAACAAACAATCAAGAATACTGTAAAACGACGGACGGACTGACGGACGGATGGACGGAGGGAGGGAGGGAGGGAGTAACGGAGGGAGGGAGGGAGTAACGGAGGGAGGGAGGGAGTCAGGGAGGGACAAGTATTTATCTTTTCCGGCAGAACAATTCGAACTGAATGCATGAGGAAAAAATGGCTGTCAAAGGACAAACTTTATTCAATATCACTTAGCTTCATCTGTCGCAAGGATGTTGATGAAATCTTCCAACTCTCGTAACCATGCCTTCAGCTGTCACCAGCCCGATGATAAGTATCTTCCATCTCTTGATTCTACACGTCAACTAAAAGACAACAATTTTGTAGAAAACATTCCTCAACAATAATAATATACTCAACAACGAAAGTTTAGCTAATGTTAAAATAAATGGCATACCATTTATAAATGAACCTATTTTTATGAATTAGTATTCACATCTGAGATGTTTACCATTTACAAACAACATAAACTCATCAACCTTTGCGGCTGGTAGGTACTGGGTTCGGATGCCAGTCGAGGCATGGGATTTTTAATCCAGATACCGACTCCAAACCCTGAGTGAGTGCCCCGCAAGGCTCAGTGGGTAGTTGTAAACCACTTGCACCGACCAGCGATCCTTGACTGGTTCAACAAAGGCCATGGTTTGTGCTATCCTGCCTGTGGGAAGCGCAAATAAAAGATCCTTGCTGCCTGTCGTAAAACAGTAGCCTATGTGGCGACAGCGGGTTTCCTCTGAAAAACAGTGTCAGAATGACCATATGTTTGACGTCCAAGAGCCGATGATAAGATAAAAAAAACAATCAATGTGCTCTAGGTGGCGTTGTAAAATAAAACAAACTTTTGTTCTTTCTTTTTTTCATCAACCTTTGCCTCAACACAACAGGAGGACCTGGTTTTCTTTTAAGTTTATTCAACCATGGCAAATTTAGACGTCATAACAGATATTTGCTAAACTTTCCTTGTTGAGTATATATACGTTTGCAGTAAAACACACAATTATAAAACGAACTAACAAGGATGTTGAAAAAACGATTACTTAGACATTTCATTGCATGCAACTTCATTTGACATCAGTCATCTTGCTAATAACAGAGATGTATGTCTTTTAGCTGTGTCTTCAGCTGTTATCAATCCACTGATAGATATCTTTCAATTATAATTCAATTCTTCACCAAAACAATTATAAACCAAACTATCCAAAATCAAGAAGGGAGGTAACTTACCATTAAAATGCTTCACTTGTGACAGCTACACCTTCAACTGTCACCAGCCCGATGATAAATATCTTCCATCTCTTGATTCCACACGTCAACTAAAAAAAAAAGGTAGAAAACATCAGTCAACAATAACAATGAAATTTTGAAGCAAAATTAATCCAGATACCGACTCCAAACCCTGAGTGAGTGCCCCGCAAGGCTCAGTGGGTAGTTGTAAACCACTTGCACCGACCAGCGATCCATGACTGGTTCAACAAAGGCCATGGTTTGTGCTATCCTGCCTGTGGGAAGCGCAAATAAAAGATCCCTTGCTGCCTGTCGTAAAACAGTAGCCTATGTGGCGACAGCGGGTTTCCTCTGAAAAACAGTGTCATAATGACCATATGTTTGACGTCCAAGAGCCGATGATAAGATAAAAAAAACAATCAATGTGCTCTAGGTGGCGTTGTTAAATAAAACAAACTTTTGTTCTTTCTTTTTTTTTCATCAACCTTTGCCTCAACACAACAGGAGGACCTGGTTTTCTTTTAAGTTTATTCAACCATGGCAAATTTAGACGTCATAACAGATATTTGCTAAACTTTCCTTGTTGAGTATATATACGTTTGCAGTAAAAAACACAATTATAAAACGAACTAACAAGGATGTTGAAAAAACGATTACTTAGACATTTCATTGCATGCAACTTCATTTGACATCAGTCATCTTGCTAATAACAGAGATGTATGTCTTTTAGCTGTGTCTTCAGCTGTTATCAATCCACTGATAGATATCTTTCAATTATAATTCAATTCATCACCAAAACAATTATAAACCAAACTATCCAAAATCAAGAAGGGAGGTAACTTACCATTAAAATGCTTCACTTGTGACAGCTACCACACCTTCAACTGTCACCAGCCCGATGATAAATATCTTCCATCTCTTGATTCCACACGTCAACTAAAAAAAAAAGGTAGAAAACATCAGTCAACAATAACAATGAAATTTTCAAGCAAAACACACAATTATAAAACAAACTATCAAACTATCAAACAATAACAATGAAATTTTCAAGCAAAACACACAATTATAAAACAAACTATCAAGAATACTGTAAAACGACAGACGGACTGACGGACGGATGGACGGAGGGAGGGAGGGAGGGAGGGAGTAACGGAGGGAGGGAGGGAGTCAGGGAGGGACAAGTATTTATCTTTTCCGGCGGAACAATTTGAACTGAATGCATGAGGAAAAAATGGCTGTCAAAGGACAAACTTTATTCAATATCACTTAGCTTCATCTGTCGCAAGGATGTTGATGAAATCTTCCAACTCTCGTAACCATGCCTTCAGCTGTCACCAGCCCGATGATAAGTATCTTCCATCTCTTGATTCTACACGTCAACTAAAAGACAACAATTTTGTAGAAAACATTCCTCAACAATAATAATATACTCAACAACGAAAGTTTAGCTAATGTTAAAAGAAATGGCATACCATTTATAAATGAACCTATTTTTATGAATTAGTATTCACATCTGAGATGTTTACCATTTACAAACAACATAAACTCATCAACCTTTGCGGCTGGTAGGTACTGGGTTCGGATGCCAGTCGAGGCATGGGATTTTTAATCCAGATACCGACTCCAAACCCTGAATGAGTGCCCCGCAAGGCTCAGTGGGTAGTTGTAAAACACTTGCACCGACCAGCGATCCTTGACTGGTTCAACAAAGGCCATGGTTTGTGCTATCCTGCCTGTGGGAAGCGCAAATAAAAGATCCCTTGCTGCCTGTCGTAAAACAGTAGCCTATGTGGCCACAGCGGGTTTCCTCTGAAAAACAGTGTCAGAATGACCATATGTTTGACGTCCAAGAGCCGATGATAAGATAAAAAAAACAATCAATGTGCTCTAGGTGGCGTTGTTAAATAAAACAAACTTTTGTTCTTTCTTTTTTTCATCAACCTTTGCCTCAACACAACAGGAGGACCTGGTTTTCTTTTAAGTTTATTCAACCATGGCAAATTTAGACGTCATAACAGATATTTGCTAAACTTTCCTTGTTGAGTATATATACGTTTGCAGTAAAAAACACAATTATAAAACGAACTAACAAGGATGTTGAAAAAACGATTACTTAGACATTTCATTGCATGCAACTTCATTTGACATCAGTCATCTTGCTAATAACAGAGATGTATGTCTTTTAGCTGTGTCTTCAGCTGTTATCAATCCACTGATAGATATCTTTCAATTATAATTCAATTCTTCACCAAAACAATTATAAACCAAACTATCCAAAATCAAGAAGGGAGGTAACTTACCATTAAAATGCTTCACTTGTGACAGCTACACCTTCAACTGTCACCAGCCCGATGATAAATATCTTCCATCTCTTGATTCCACACGTCAACTAAAAAAAAAAGGTAGAAAACATCAGTCAACAATAACAATGAAATTTTCAAGCAAAACACACAATTATAAAACAAACTATCAAACAATAACTAAGAAATTTTCAAGCAAAACACACAATTATAAAACAAACTATCAAACAATAACAATGAAATTTTCAAGCAAAACACACAATTATAAAACAAACTATCAAGAATACTGTAAAACGACGGACGGACTGACGGACGGATGGACGGAGGGAGGGAGGGAGGGAGGGAGGGGGACGGAGGGAGGGAGGGAGTCAGGGAGGGACAAGTATTTATCTTTTCCGGCGGAACAATTTGAACTGAATGCATGAGGAAAAAATGGCTGTCAAAGGACAAACTTTATTCAATATCACTTAGCTTCATCTGTCGCAAGGATGTTGATGAAATCTTCCAACTCTCGTAACCATGCCTTCAGCTGTCACCAGCCCGATGATAAGTATCTTCCATCTCTTGATTCTACACGTCAACTAAAAGACAACAATTTTGTAGAAAACATTCCTCAACAATAATAATATACTCAACAACGAAAGTTTAGCTAATGTTAAAAGAAATGGCATACCATTTATAAATGAACCTATTTTTATGAATTAGTATTCACATCTGAGATGTTTACCATTTACAAACAACATAAACTCATCAACCTTTGCGGCTGGTAGGTACTGGGTTCGGATGCCAGTCGAGGCATGGGATTTTTAATCCAGATACCGACTCCAAACCCTGAATGAGTGCCCCGCAAGGCTCAGTGGGTAGTTGTAAAACACTTGCACCGACCAGCGATCCTTGACTGGTTCAACAAAGGCCATGGTTTGTGCTATCCTGCCTGTGGGAAGCGCAAATAAAAGATCCCTTGCTGCCTGTCGTAAAACAGTAGCCTATGTGGCCACAGCGGGTTTCCTCTGAAAAACAGTGTCAGAATGACCATATGTTTGACGTCCAAGAGCCGATGATAAGATAAAAAAAACAATCAATGTGCTCTAGGTGGCGTTGTTAAATAAAACAAACTTTTGTTCTTTCTTTTTTTCATCAACCTTTGCCTCAACACAACAGGAGGACCTGGTTTTCTTTTAAGTTTATTCAAGCATGGCAAATTTAGACGTCATAACAGATATTTGCTAAACTTTCCTTGTTGAGTATATATACGTTTGCAGTAAAACACACAATTATAAAACGAACTAACAAGGATGTTGAAAAAACGATTACTTAGACATTTCATTGCATGCAACTTCATTTGACATCAGTCATCTTGCTAATAACAGAGATGTATGTCTTTTAGCTGTGTCTTCAGCTGTTATCAATCCACTGATAGATATCTTTCAATTATAATTCAATTCTTCACCAAAACAATTATAAACCAAACTATCCAAAATCAAGAAGGGAGGTAACTTACCATTAAAATGCTTCACTTGTGACAGCTACACCTTCAACTGTCACCAGCCCGATGATAAATATCTTCCATCTCTTGATTCCACACGTCAACTAAAAAAAAAAGGTAGAAAACATCAGTCAACAATAACAATGAAATTTTCAAGCAAAACACACAATTATAAAACAAACTATCAAACAATAACTAAGAAATTTTCAAGCAAAACACACATTATAAAACAAACTATCAAACAATAACAATGAAATTTTCAAGCAAAACACACAATTATAAAACAAACAATCAAGAATACTGTAAAACGACGGACGGACTGACGGACGGATGGACGGAGGGAGGGAGGGAGGGGGAGGGAGGGAGGGAGGGAGTAACGGAGGGAGGGAGGGAGTCAGGGAGGGACAAGTATTTATCTTTTCCGGCGGAACAATTCGAACTGAATGCATGAGGAAAAAATGGCTGTCAAAGGACAAACTTTATTCAATATCACTTAGCTTCATCTGTCGCAAGGATGTTGATGAAATCTTCCAACTCTCGTAACCATGCCTTCAGCTGTCACCAGCCCGATGATAAGTATCTTCCATCTCTTGATTCTACACGTCAACTAAAAGACAACAATTTTGTAGAAAACATTCCTCAACAATAATAATATACTCAACAACGAAAGTTTAGCTAATGTTAAAATAAATGGCATACCATTTATAAATGAACCTATTTTTATGAATTAGTATTCACATCTGAGATGTTTACCATTTACAAACAACATAAACTCATCAACCTTTGCGGCTGGTAGGTACTGGGTTCGGATGCCAGTCGAGGCATGGGATTTTTAATCCAGATACCGACTCCAAACCCTGAATGAGTGCCCCGCAAGGCTCAGTGGGTAGTTGTAAACCACTTGCACCGACCAGCGATCCTTGACTGGTTCAACAAAGGCCATGGTTTGTGCTATCCTGCCTGTGGGAAGCGCAAATAAAAGATCCCTTGCTGCCTGTCGTAAAACAGTAGCCTATGTGGCCACAGCGGGTTTCCTCTGAAAAACAGTGTCAGAATGACCATATGTTTGACGTCCAAGAGCCGATGATAAGATAAAAAAAACAATCAATGTGCTCTAGGTGGCGTTGTAAAATAAAACAAACTTTTGTTCTTTCTTTTTTTCATCAACCTTTGCCTCAACACAACAGGAGGACCTGGTTTTCTTTTAAGTTTATTCAACCATGGCAAATTTAGACGTCATAACAGATATTTGCTAAACTTTCCTTGTTGAGTATATATACGTTTGCAGTAAAACACACAATTATAAAACGAACTAACAAGGATGTTGAAAAAACGATTACTTAGACATTTCATTGCATGCAACTTCATTTGACATCAGTCATCTTGCTAATAACAGAGATGTATGTCTTTTAGCTGTGTCTTCAGCTGTTATCAATCCACTGATAGATATCTTTCAATTATAATTCAATTCTTCACCAAAACAATTATAAACCAAACTATCCAAAATCAAGAAGGGAGGTAACTTACCATTAAAATGCTTCACTTGTGACAGCTACACCTTCAACTGTCACCAGCCCGATGATAAATATCTTCCATCTCTTGATTCCACACGTCAACTAAAAAAAAAAGGTAGAAAACATCAGTCAACAATAACAATGAAATTTTCAAGCAAAATTAATCCAGATACCGACTCCAAACCCTGAGTGAGTGCCCCGCAAGGCTCAGTGGGTAGTTGTAAACCACTTGCACCGACCAGCGATCCATGACTGGTTCAACAAAGGCCATGGTTTGTGCTATCCTGCCTGTGGGAAGCGCAAATAAAAGATCCCTTGCTGCCTGTCGTAAAACAGTAGCCTATGTGGCGACAGCGGGTTTCCTCTGAAAAACAGTGTCAGAATGACCATATGTTTGACGTCCAAGAGCCGATGATAAGATAAAAAAAACAATCAATGTGCTCTAGGTGGCGTTGTTAAATAAAACAAACTTTTGTTCTTTCTTTTTTTCATCAACCTTTGCCTCAACAAACAGGAGGACCTGGTTTTCTTTTAAGTTTATTCAAAGGGCAAATTTAGACGTCATAACAGATATTTGCTAAACTTTCCTTGTTGAGTATATATACGTTTGCAGTAAAAAAACACAATTATAAAACGAACTAACAAGGATGTTGAAAAAACGATTACTTAGACATTTCATTGCATGCAACTTCATTTGACATCAGTCATCTTGCTAATAACAGAGATGTATGTCTTTTAGAAAACTTCAGCTGTTATCAATCCACTGATAGATATCTTTCAATTATAATTCAATTCTTCACCAAAACAATTATAAACCAAACTATCCAAAATCAAGAAGGGAGGTAACTTACCATTAAAATGCTTCACTTGTGACAGCTACACCTTCAACTGTCACCAGCCCGATGATAAATATCTTCCATCTCTTGATTCCACACGTCAACTAAAAAAAAAAGGTAGAAAACATCAGTCAACAATAACAATGAAATTTTGGCAAAATTAATCCAGATACCGACTCCAAACCCTGAGTGAGTGCCCCGCAAGGCTCAGTGGGTAGTTGTAAACCACTTGCACCGACCAGCGATCCATGACTGGTTCAACAAAGGCCATGGTTTGTGCTATCCTGCCTGTGGGAAGCGCAAATAAAAGATCCCTTGCTGCCTGTCGTAAAACAGTAGCCTATGTGGCGACAGCGGGTTTCCTCTGAAAAACAGTGTCATAATGACCATATGTTTGACGTCCAAGAGCCGATGATAAGATAAAAAAAACAATCAATGTGCTCTAGGTGGCGTTGTTAAATAAAACAAACTTTTGTTCTTTCTTTTTTTTCATCAACCTTTGCCTCAACACAACAGGAGGACCTGGTTTTCTTTTAAGTTTATTCAACCATGGCAAATTTAGACGTCATAACAGATATTTGCTAAACTTTCCTTGTTGAGTATATATACGTTTGCAGTAAAAAACACAATTATAAAACGAACTAACAAGGATGTTGAAAAAACGATTACTTAGACATTTCATTGCATGCAACTTCATTTGACATCAGTCATCTTGCTAATAACAGAGATGTATGTCTTTTAGCTGTGTCTTCAGCTGTTATCAATCCACTGATAGATATCTTTCAATTATAATTCAATTCATCACCAAAACAATTATAAACCAAACTATCCAAAATCAAGAAGGGAGGTAACTTACCATTAAAATGCTTCACTTGTGACAGCTACACCTTCAACTGTCACCAGCCCGATGATAAATATCTTCCATCTCTTGATTCCACACGTCAACTAAAAAAAAAAGGTAGAAAACATCAGTCAACAATAACAATGAAATTTTCAAGCAAAACACACAATTATAAAACAAACTATCAAACAATAACAATGAAATTTTCAAGCAAAACACACAATTATAAAACAAACTATCAAGAATACTGTAAAACGACGGACGGACTGACGGACGGATGGACGGAGGAGGAGGAGGGAGGGAGTAACGGAGGGAGGGAGGGAGTAACGGAGGGAGGGAGGGAGTCAGGGAGGGACAAGTATTTATCTTTTCCGGCGGAACAATTTGAACTGAATGCATGAGGAAAAAATGGCTGTCAAAGGACAAACTTTATTCAATATCACTTAGCTTCATCTGTCGCAAGGATGTTGATGAAATCTTCCAACTCTCGTAACCATGCCTTCAGCTGTCACCAGCCCGATGATAAGTATCTTCCATCTCTTGATTCTACACGTCAACTAAAAGACAACAATTTTGTAGAAAACATTCCTCAACAATAATAATATACTCAACAACGAAAGTTTAGCTAATGTTAAAAGAAATGGCATACCATTTATAAATGAACCTATTTTTATGAATTAGTATTCACATCTGAGATGTTTACCATTTACAAACAACATAAACTCATCAACCTTTGCGGCTGGTAGGTACTGGGTTCGGATGCCAGTCGAGGCATGGGATTTTTAATCCAGATACCGACTCCAAACCCTGAATGAGTGCCCCGCAAGGCTCAGTGGGTAGTTGTAAAACACTTGCACCGACCAGCGATCCTTGACTGGTTCAACAAAGGCCATGGTTTGTGCTATCCTGCCTGTGGGAAGCGCAAATAAAAGATCCCTTGCTGCCTGTCGTAAAACAGTAGCCTATGTGGCCACAGCGGGTTTCCTCTGAAAAACAGTGTCAGAATGACCATATGTTTGACGTCCAAGAGCCGATGATAAGATAAAAAAAACAATCAATGTGCTCTAGGTGGCGTTGTTAAATAAAACAAACTTTTGTTCTTTCTTTTTTTCATCAACCTTTGCCTCAACACAACAGGAGGACCTGGTTTTCTTTTAAGTTTATTCAACCATGGCAAATTTAGACGTCATAACAGATATTTGCTAAACTTTCCTTGTTGAGTATATATACGTTTGCAGTAAAACACACAATTATAAAACGAACTAACAAGGATGTTGAAAAAACGATTACTTAGACATTTCATTGCATGCAACTTCATTTGACATCAGTCATCTTGCTAATAACAGAGATGTATGTCTTTTAGCTGTGTCTTCAGCTGTTATCAATCCACTGATAGATATCTTTCAATTATAATTCAATTCTTCACCAAAACAATTATAAACCAAACTATCCAAAATCAAGAAGGGAGGTAACTTACCATTAAAATGCTTCACTTGTGACAGCTACACCTTCAACTGTCACCAGCCCGATGATAAATATCTTCCATCTCTTGATTCCACACGTCAACTAAAAAAAAAAGGTAGAAAACATCAGTCAACAATAACAATGAAATTTTCAAGCAAAACACACAATTATAAAACAAACTATCAAACAATAACTAAGAAATTTTCAAGCAAAACACACAATTATAAAACTAAAACAATAACAATGAAAAGCAATACTGTAAAACAAACACGGAATACTGAAAACGACGGACGGACTGACGGACGGATGGACGGAGGGAGGGAGGGAGGGAGTAACGGAGGGAGGGAGGGAGTAACGGAGGGAGGGAGGGAGTCAGGGAGGGACAAGTATTTATCTTTTCCGGCAGAACAATTTCGAACTGAATGCATGAGGAAAAAATGGCTGTCAAAGGACAAACTTTATTCAATATCACTTAGCTTCATCTGTCGCAAGGATGTTGATGAAATCTTCCAACTCTCGTAACCATGCCTTCAGCTGTCACCAGCCCGATGATAAGTATCTTCCATCTCTTGATTCTACACGTCAACTAAAAGACAACAATTTTGTAGAAAACATTCCTCAACAATAATAATATACTCAACAACGAAAGTTTAGCTAATGTTAAAATAAATGGCATACCATTTATAAATGAACCTATTTTTATGAATTAGTATTCACATCTGAGATGTTTACCATTTACAAACAACATAAACTCATCAACCTTTGCGGCTGGTAGGTACTGGGTTCGGATGCCAGTCGAGGCATGGGATTTTTAATCCAGATACCGACTCCAAACCCTGAATGAGTGCCCCGCAAGGCTCAGTGGGTAGTTGTAAACCACTTGCACCGACCAGCGATCCTTGACTGGTTCAACAAAGGCCATGGTTTGTGCTATCCTGCCTGTGGGAAGCGCAAATAAAAGATCCCTTGCTGCCTGTCGTAAAACAGTAGCCTATGTGGCGACAGCGGGTTTCCTCTGAAAAACAGTGTCAGAATGACCATATGTTTGACGTCCAAGAGCCGATGATAAGATAAAAAAAACAATCAATGTGCTCTAGGTGGCGTTGTAAAATAAAACAAACTTTTGTTCTTTCTTTTTTTCATCAACCTTTGCCTCAACACAACAGGAGGACCTGGTTTTCTTTTAAGTTTATTCAACCATGGCAAATTTAGACGTCATAACAGATATTTGCTAAACTTTCCTTGTTGAGTATATATACGTTTGCAGTAAAAAAACACAATTATAAAACGAACTAACAAGGATGTTGAAAAAACGATTACTTAGACATTTCATTGCATGCAACTTCATTTGACATCAGTCATCTTGCTAATAACAGAGATGTATGTCTTTTAGCTGTGTCTTCAGCTGTTATCAATCCACTGATAGATATCTTTCAATTATAATTCAATTCTTCACCAAAACAATTATAAACCAAACTATCCAAAATCAAGAAGGGAGGTAACTTACCATTAAAATGCTTCACTTGTGACAGCTACACCTTCAACTGTCACCAGCCCGATGATAAATATCTTCCATCTCTTGATTCCACACGTCAACTAAAAAAAAAAAAGGTAGAAAACATCAGTCAACAATAACAATGAAATTTTGAAGCAAAATTAATCCAGATACCGACTCCAAACCCTGAGTGAGTGCCCCGCAAGGCTCAGTGGGTAGTTGTAAACCACTTGCACCGACCAGCGATCCATGACTGGTTCAACAAAGGCCATGGTTTGTGCTATCCTGCCTGTGGGAAGCGCAAATAAAAGATCCCTTGCTGCCTGTCGTAAAACAGTAGCCTATGTGGCGACAGCGGGTTTCCTCTGAAAAACAGTGTCATAATGACCATATGTTTGACGTCCAAGAGCCGATGATAAGATAAAAAAAACAATCAATGTGCTCTAGGTGGCGTTGTTAAATAAAACAAACTTTTGTTCTTTCTTTTTTTCATCAACCTTTGCCTCAACACAACAGGAGGACCTGGTTTTCTTTTAAGTTTATTCAACCATGGCAAATTTAGACGTCATAACAGATATTTGCTAAACTTTCCTTGTTGAGTATATATACGTTTGCAGTAAAAAACACAATTATAAAACGAACTAACAAGGATGTTGAAAAAAAACTATTACTTAGACATTTCATTGCATGCAACTTCATTTGACATCAGTCATCTTGCTAATAACAGAGATGTATGTCTTTTAGGTGTGTCTTCAGCTGTTATCAATCCACTGATAGATATCTTTCAATTATAATTCAATTCATCACCAAAACAATTATAAACCAAACTATCCAAAATCAAGAAGGGAGGTAACTTACCATTAAAATGCTTCACTTGTGACAGCTACACCTTCAACTGTCACCAGCCCGATGATAAATATCTTCCATCTCTTGATTCCACACGTCAACTAAAAAAAAAAGGTAGAAAACATCAGTCAACAATAACAATGAAATTTTCAAGCAAAACACACAATTATAAAACAAACTATCAAACAATAACAATGAAATTTTCAAGCAAAACACACAATTATAAAACAAACTATCAAGAATACTGTAAAACGACAGACGGACTGACGGACGGATGGACGGAGGGAGGGAGGGAGGGAGTAACGGAGGGAGGGAGTGAGTCAGGGAGGGACAAGTATTTATCTTTTCTGGCGGAACAATTTGAACTGAATGCATGAGGAAAAAATGGCTGTCAAAGGACAAACTTTATTCAATATCACTTAGCTTCATCTGTCGCAAGGATGTTGATGAAATCTTCCAACTCTCGTAACCATGCCTTCAGCTGTCACCAGCCCGATGATAAGTATCTTCCATCTCTTGATTCTACACGTCAACTAAAAGACAACAATTTTGTAGAAAACATTCCTCAACAATAATAATATACTCAACAACGAAAGTTTAGCTAATGTTAAAAGAAATGGCATACCATTTATAAATGAACCTATTTTTATGAATTAGTATTCACATCTGAGATGTTTACCATTTACAAACAACATAAACTCATCAACCTTTGCGGCTGGTAGGTACTGGGTTCGGATGCCAGTCGAGGCATGGGATTTTTAATCCAGATACCGACTCCAAACCCTGAATGAGTGCCCCGCAAGGCTCAGTGGGTAGTTGTAAACCACTTGCACCGACCAGCGATCCTTGACTGGTTCAACAAAGGCCATGGTTTGTGCTATCCTGCCTGTGGGAAGCGCAAATAAAAGATCCCTTGCTGCCTGTCGTAAAACAGTAGCCTATGTGGCGACAGCGGGTTTCCTCTGAAAAACAGTGTCATAATGACCATATGTTTGACGTCCAAGAGCCGATGATAAGATAAAAAAAACAATCAATGTGCTCTAGGTGGCGTTGTTAAATAAAACAAACTTTTGTTCTTTCTTTTTTTTCATCAACCTTTGCCTCAACACAACAGGAGGACCTGGTTTTCTTTTAAGTTTATTCAACCATGGCAAATTTAGACGTCATAACAGATATTTGCTAAACTTTCCTTGTTGAGTATATATACGTTTGCAGTAAAAAACACAATTATAAAACGAACTAACAAGGATGTTGAAAAAACGATTACTTAGACATTTCATTGCATGCAACTTCATTTGACATCAGTCATCTTGCTAATAACAGAGATGTATGTCTTTTAGGTGTGTCTTCAGCTGTTATCAATCCACTGATAGATATCTTTCAATTATAATTCAATTCATCACCAAAACAATTATAAACCAAACTATCCAAAATCAAGAAGGGAGGTAACTTACCATTAAAATGCTTCACTTGTGACAGCTACACCTTCAACTGTCACCAGCCCGATGATAAATATCTTCCATCTCTTGATTCCACACGTCAACTAAAAAAAAAAGGTAGAAAACATCAGTCAACAATAACAATGAAATTTTCAAGCAAAACACACAAAACTATAAAACAAACTATCAAACAATAACAATGAAATTTTCAAGCAAAACACACAATTATAAAACAAACTATCAAGAATACTGTAAAACGACGGACGGACTGACGGACGGATGGACGGAGGGAGGGAGGGAGTAACGGAGGGAGGGAGGGAGTCAGGGAGGGACAAGTATTTATCTTTTCCGGCGGAACAATTTGAACTGAATGCATGAGGAAAAAATGGCTGTCAAAGGACAAACTTTATTCAATATCACTTAGCTTCATCTGTCGCAAGGATGTTGATGAAATCTTCCAACTCTCGTAACCATGCCTTCAGCTGTCACCAGCCCGATGATAAGTATCTTCCATCTCTTGATTCTACACGTCAACTAAAAGACAACAATTTTGTAGAAAACATTCCTCAACAATAATAATATACTCAACAACGAAAGTTTAGCTAATGTTAAAAGAAATGGCATACCATTTATAAATGAACCTATTTTTATGAATTAGTATTCACATCTGAGATGTTTACCATTTACAAACAACATAAACTCATCAACCTTTGCGGCTGGTAGGTACTGGGTTCGGATGCCAGTCGAGGCATGGGATTTTTAATCCAGATACCGACTCCAAACCCTGAATGAGTGCCCCGCAAGGCTCAGTGGGTAGTTGTAAAACACTTGCACCGACCAGCGATCCTTGACTGGTTCAACAAAGGCCATGGTTTGTGCTATCCTGCCTGTGGGAAGCGCAAATAAAAGATCCCTTGCTGCCTGTCGTAAAACAGTAGCCTATGTGGCCACAGCGGGTTTCCTCTGAAAAACAGTGTCAGAATGACCATATGTTTGACGTCCAAGAGCCGATGATAAGATAAAAAAAACAATCAATGTGCTCTAGGTGGCGTTGTTAAATAAAACAAACATTTGTTCTTTCTTTTTTTCATCAACCTTTGCCTCAACACAACAGGAGGACCTGGTTTTCTTTTAAGTTTATTCAAGCATGGCAAATTTAGACGTCATAACAGATATTTGCTAAACTTTCCTTGTTGAGTATATATACGTTTGCAGTAAAACACACAATTATAAAACGAACTAACAAGGATGTTGAAAAAACGATTACTTAGACATTTCATTGCATGCAACTTCATTTGACATCAGTCATCTTGCTAATAACAGAGATGTATGTCTTTTAGCTGTGTCTTCAGCTGTTATCAATCCACTGATAGATATCTTTCAATTATAATTCAATTCTTCACCAAAACAATTATAAACCAAACTATCCAAAATCAAGAAGGGAGGTAACTTACCATTAAAATGCTTCACTTGTGACAGCTACACCTTCAACTGTCACCAGCCCGATGATAAATATCTTCCATCTCTTGATTCAACACGTCAACTAAAAAAAAAAGGTAGAAAACATCAGTCAACAATAACAATGAAATTTTCAAGCAAAACACACAATTATAAAACAAACTATCAAACAATAACTAAGAAATTTTCAAGCAAAACACACAATTATAAAACAAACTATCAAACAATAACAATGAAATTTTCAAGCAAAACACACAATTATAAAACAAACTATCAAGAATACTGTAAAACGACGGACGGACTGACGGACGGATGGACGGAGGGAGGGAGGGAGGGAGTAACGGAGGGAGGGAGGGAGTAACGGAGGGAGGGAGGGAGTCAGGGAGGGACAAGTATTTATCTTTTCCGGCGGAACAATTCGAACTGAATGCATGAGGAAAAAATGGCTGTCAAAGGACAAACTTTATTCAATATCACTTAGCTTCATCTGTCGCAAGGATGTTGATGAAATCTTCCAACTCTCGTAACCATGCCTTCAGCTGTCACCAGCCCGATGATAAGTATCTTCCATCTCTTGATTCTACACGTCAACTAAAAGACAACAATTTTGTAGAAAACATTCCTCAACAATAATAATATACTCAACAACGAAAGTTTAGCTAATGTTAAAAGAAATGGCATACCATTTATAAATGAACCTATTTTTATGAATTAGTATTCACATCTGAGATGTTTACCATTTACAAACAACATAAACTCATCAACCTTTGCGGCTGGTAGGTACTGGGTTCGGATGCCAGTCGAGGCATGGGATTTTTAATCCAGATACCGACTCCAAACCCTGAATGAGTGCCCCGCAAGGCTCAGTGGGTAGTTGTAAACCACTTGCACCGACCAGCGATCCTTGACTGGTTCAA
>NW_024537247.1:0-13805 GCF_016097555.1 Gigantopelta aegis | reverse complement strand
AGGCACAAAAAGAATGATTTTTGGTGAGGTTTTATATAGATAAGAGGGACTTAACGAACCTAAAGAAAAAAAAGTGTGGTTTTTTATCTTGGTTGTCTTTTTTTATAACTTTTTTCTCTTCTTTTGTTTGGGTTGGGGGGGGGGGTCGTTAGGGGGGTATTATTCTATCCACCTACGTCTCTACCTTCATTCTGACCTTCCTGTTCAATTACATATGGGACATCCACATTACAAACAATTATTTAAATATAACTTACCTTTCACTGGATTCGAACCACCAGCCTCTTGTGAACGTGCACAACGTGCAATGCAACCTAGGAACACAATAAAATATAGATTTTTAATAAACCACGTGGGTATACTGATAGCAAATTACACAATAAAATAGTTATAAAACCAAATAATTGTGTCTCCCCAGACTTTGTTTCGCTTGAAACGGCGGGACATAACAAATGACACAATAAAACATTCACTATACGGTCTTCTTTCACGTTTTCAAAGGACAGGAAGCAACAAATTGCACATTAAAACAGAAACTAAGGCAGAAACCTGTTTCTCCCAAGCCTTGTTATGTTTTCACGGTTTAGAAGCATTGAATTGTACATCTCTTTAACCCAGTTCCCTCTTTCTACCCAGCCTTATCGAGAATTGTAACAAATTCC
This sequence comes from Gigantopelta aegis, assembly GCF_016097555.1. Lineage (NCBI taxonomy): Eukaryota > Metazoa > Mollusca > Gastropoda > Neomphalida > Peltospiridae > Gigantopelta > Gigantopelta aegis. The sequence continues at coordinate 13,143 of NW_024537247.1, read as the reverse complement.
AAAATAAAACAGTGATTAACCCTACTCCATGTCTGTCCTTAGCCTCAGTTCGTTTTAAGTGTACAAATTATGCACTAAAAGTATGATTTTTGGTGAGGTTTATATAGATAAGAGGGACTTAAAGAACATAAAGAAAAAAAAAGTGGGGTTTTTTCTTTTGTCTTTTTTTATAACTTTTTTTTCTTTTTGTTTGGGGGGGGGGGGGGTCGGAGGGGGGTATTCTATCCACTACTCCTACCTTCATTCTGACCTTCCTATTCACATTACATATGGGACATTCACATTACAAACAATTATTTAAATATAACTTACCTTTCACTGGATTCGAACCACCAGCCTCCAGCTCAATCGCTCAACCGACTGCGCTACAGCGAGAAGATGCTTGAGACGTTCAAACAGAGGTAGTCACTTGTTTTGGATGATGGAACGTTATACGTAATACACATTGTGAACGTGCACAACGTGCAATGCAACCTAGGAACACAATAAAATATAGATTTTTAATAAACCACGTGGTACTGATAGCAAATTACACAATAAAATAGTTATAAAACCAAATAATTGTGTCTCCCCAGAATTTGTTTCGCTTGAAACGGCGGGACATAACAAATGACACAATAAAACATTCACTATACGGTCTTCTTTCACGTTATCAAAGGACAGGAAGCAACAAATTGCACATTAAAACAGAAACTAAGGCAGAAATCTGTTTCTCCCAAGCCTTGTTATGTTTTCACGGTTTAGAAGCATTGAATTGTACCAAAAAAAACGTAACTAACCCACCTCGTTGTCTTTTCTCAGCTTTGTTACGTTTAAAAGGGCAGAGCATATCAAATTAGACAATAAAACAGTTATAAGACCAGATAATTCTCTCTCTCCAGCCTTTTTTTCGCTTGACATGGCGTGACATAACAAATTACACAATACAACAGTCGCTATTCTCGATACATTTGTCTCCCCAGCCTTTCTACGTTTTAAGGATTAGTATCATCCTCTCTTTAACTCAGTTCCCTGTTCCTACCCAGGCTTACTTTTGAAGGGTCGAGAATTGTAACAAGTTCCAAAATAAAACAGTGATTAACCCTACTCCATGTCTGTCCTTAGCCTTAGTTCGTTTCAAGTGTACAAATTATGCACAAAAAGAATGATTTTTGGTGAGGTTTATATAGATAAGAGGGACTTAAAGAACATAAAGAAAAAAAAGTGGGGTTTTTTCTTTTGTCTTTTTTTATAACTTTTTTTTTCTTTTTGTTTGGGTGGGGGGGGGGGGGGTCGGAGGGGGGTATTCTATCCACTACTCCTACCTTCATTCTGACCTTCCTGTTCACATTACATATGGGACATCCACATTACAAACAATTATTTAAATATAACTTACCTTTCACTGGATTCGAACCACCAGCCTCCAGCTCGATCTTTGCATCGTTTGTACCAATCGCTCAACCGACTGCGCTACAGCGAGAAGATGCTTGAGACGTTCAAACAGAGGTAGTCACTGGTTTTGGATGATGGAACGTTATACGTAATACACATTGTGAACGTGCACAACGTGCAATGCAACCTAGGAACACAATAAAATATAGATTTTTAATAAACCACGTGGTACTGATAGCAAATTACACAATAAAATAGTTATAAAACCAAATAATTGTGTCTCCCCAGACTTTGTTTCGCTTGAAACGGCGGGACATAACAAATGACACAATAAAACATTCACTATACGGTCTTCTTTCACGTTTTCAAAGGACAGGAAGCAACAAATTGCACATTAAAACAGAAACTAAGGCAGAAACCTGTTTCTCCCAAGCCTTGTTATGTTTTCACGGTTTAGAAGCATTGAATTGTACATCTCTTTAACCCAGTTCCCTCTTTCTACCCAGCCTTACTTTTAAAGGGTCGAGAATTGTAACAAATTCCAAAATAAAACAGTGATTAACCCTACTCCATGTCTGTCCTTAGCCTCAGTTCGTTTTAAGTGTACAAATTATGCACTAAAAGTATGATTTTTGGTGAGGTTTATATAGATAAGAGGGACTTAAAGAACATAAAGAAAAAAAAGTGGGGTTTTTTCTTTTGTCTTTTTTTATAACTTTTTTTTTCTTTTTGTTTGGGGGGGGGGGGGGGGTCGGAGGGGGGTATTCTATCCACTACTCCTACCTTCATTCTGACCTTCCTATTCACATTACATATGGGACATTCACATTACAAACAATTATTTAAATATAACTTACCTTTCACTGGATTCGAACCACCAGCCTCCAGCTCAATCGCTCAACCGACTGCGCTACAGCGAGAAGATGCTTGAGACGTTCAAACAGAGGTAGTCACTTGTTTTGGATGATGGAACGTTATACGTAATACACATTGTGAACGTGCACAACGTGCAATGCAACCTAGGAACACAATAAAATATAGATTTTTAATAAACCACGTGGTACTGATAGCAAATTACACAATAAAATAGTTATAAAACCAAATAATTGTGTCTCCCCAGACTTTGTTTCGCTTGAAACGGCGGGACATAACAAATGACACAATAAAACATTCACTATACGGTCTTCTTTCACGTTTTCAAAGGACAGGAAGCAACAAATTGCACATTAAAACAGAAACTAAGGCAGAAACCTGTTTCTCCCAAGCCTTGTTATGTTTTCACGGTTTAGAAGCATTGAATTGTACCAAAAAAAACGTAACTAACCCACCTCGTTGTCTTTTCTCAGCTTTGTTACGTTTAAAAGGGCAGAGCATATCAAATTAGACAATAAAACAGTTATAAGACCAGATAATTCTCTCTCTCCAGCCTTTTTTTCGCTTGACATGGCGTGACATAACAAATTACACAATACAACAGTCGCTATTCTCGATACATTTGTCTCCCCAGCCTTTCTACGTTTTAAGGATTAGTATCATCCTCTCTTTAACTCAGTTCCCTGTTCCTACCCAGGCTTACTTTTGAAGGGTCGAGAATTGTAACAAGTTCCAAAATAAAACAGTGATTAACCCTACTCCATGTCTGTCCTTAGCCTTAGTTCGTTTCAAGTGTACAAATTATGCACAAAAAGAATGATTTTTGGTGAGGTTTATATAGATAAGAGGGACTTAAAGAACATAAAGAAAAAAAAGTGGGGTTTTTTCTTTTGTCTTTTTTTATAACTTTTTTTTTCTTTTTGTTTGGGTGGGGGGGGGGGGGAGGGGGGTATTCTATCCACTACTCCTACCTTCATTCTGACCTTCCTGTTCACATTACATATGGGACATCCACATTACAAACAATTATTTAAATATAACTTACCTTTCACTGGATTCGAACCACCAGCCTCCAGCTCGATCTTTGCATCGTTTGTACCAATCGCTCAACCGACTGCGCTACAGCGAGAAGATGCTTGAGACGTTCAAACAGAGGTAGTCACTGGTTTTGGATGATGGAACGTTATACGTAATACACATTGTGAACGTGCACAACGTGCAATGCAACCTAGGAACACAATAAAATATAGATTTTTAATAAACCACGTGGTACTGATAGCAAATTACACAATAAAATAGTTATAAAACCAAATAATTGTGTCTCCCCAGACTTTGTTTCGCTTGAAACGGCGGGACATAACAAATGACACAATAAAACATTCACTATACGGTCTTCTTTCACGTTTTCAAAGGACAGGAAGCAACAAATTGCACATTAAAACAGAAACTAAGGCAGAAACCTGTTTCTCCCAAGCCTTGTTATGTTTTCACGGTTTAGAAGCATTGAATTGTACATCTCTTTAACCCAGTTCCCTCTTTCTACCCAGCCTTACTTTTAAAGGGTCGAGAATTGTAACAAATTCCAAAATAAAACAGTGATTAACCCTACTCCATGTCTGTCCTTAGCCTCAGTTCGTTTTAAGTGTACAAATTATGCACTAAAAGTATGATTTTTGGTGAGGTTTTATATAGATAAGAGGGACTTAAAGAACATAAAGAAAAAAAAGTGGGGTTTTTTCTTTTGTCTTTTTTTATAACTTTTTTTTTCTTTTTGTTTGGGGGGGGGGGGGGGGTCGGAGGGGGGTATTCTATCCACTACTCCTACCTTCATTCTGACCTTCCTATTCACATTACATATGGGACATTCACATTACAAACAATTATTTAAATATAACTTACCTTTCACTGGATTCGAACCACCAGCCTCCAGCTCAATCGCTCAACCGACTGCGCTACAGCGAGAAGATGCTTGAGACGTTCAAACAGAGGTAGTCACTTGTTTTGGATGATGGAACGTTATACGTAATACACATTGTGAACGTGCACAACGTGCAATGCAACCTAGGAACACAATAAAATATAGATTTTTAATAAACCACGTGGTACTGATAGCAAATTACACAATAAAATAGTTATAAAACCAAATAATTGTGTCTCCCCAGACTTTGTTTCGCTTGAAACGGCGGGGACATAACAAATGACACAATAAAACATTCACTATACGGTCTTCTTTCACGTTTTCAAAGGACAGGAAGCAACAAATTGCACATTAAAACAGAAACTAAGGCAGAAATCTGTTTCTCCCAAGCCTTGTTATGTTTTCACGGTTTAGAAGCATTGAATTGTACCAAAAAAAACGTAACTAACCCACCTCGTTGTCTTTTCTCAGCTTTGTTACGTTTAAAAGGGCAGAGCATATCAAATTAGACAATAAAACAGTTATAAGACCAGATAATTCTCTCTCTCCAGCCTTTTTTTCGCTTGACATGGCGTGACATAACAAATTACACAATACAACAGTCGCTATTCTCGATACATTTGTCTCCCCAGCCTTTCTACGTTTTAAGGATTAGTATCATCCTCTCTTTAACTCAGTTCCCTGTTCCTACCCAGGCTTACTTTTGAAGGGTCGAGAATTGTAACAAGTTCCAAAATAAAACAGTGATTAACCCTACTCCATGTCTGTCCTTAGCCTTAGTTCGTTTCAAGTGTACAAATTATGCACAAAAAGAATGATTTTTGGTGAGGTTTATATAGATAAGAGGGACTTAAAGAACATAAAGAAAAAAAAGTGGGGTTTTTTCTTTTGTCTTTTTTTATAACTTTTTTTTTCTTTTTGTTTGGGTGGGGGGGGGGGGGTCGGAGGGGGGTATTCTATCCACTACTCCTACCTTCATTCTGACCTTCCTGTTCACATTACATATGGGACATCCACATTACAAACAATTATTTAAATATAACTTACCTTTCACTGGATTCGAACCACCAGCCTCCAGCTCGATCTTTGCATCGTTTGTACCAATCGCTCAACCGACTGCGCTACAGCGAGAAGATGCTTGAGACGTTCAAACAGAGGTAGTCACTGGTTTTGGATGATGGAACGTTATACGTAATACACATTGTGAACGTGCACAACGTGCAATGCAACCTAGGAACACAATAAAATATAGATTTTTAATAAACCACGTGGTACTGATAGCAAATTACACAATAAAATAGTTATAAAACCAAATAATTGTGTCTCCCCAGACTTTGTTTCGCTTGAAACGGCGGGACATAACAAATGACACAATAAAACATTCACTATACGGTCTTCTTTCACGTTTTCAAAGGACAGGAAGCAACAAATTGCACATTAAAACAGAAACTAAGGCAGAAACCTGTTTCTCCCAAGCCTTGTTATGTTTTCACGGTTTAGAAGCATTGAATTGTACATCTCTTTAACCCAGTTCCCTCTTTCTACCCAGCCTTACTTTTAAAGGGTCGAGAATTGTAACAAATTCCAAAATAAAACAGTGATTAACCCTACTCCATGTCTGTCCTTAGCCTCAGTTCGTTTTAAGTGTACAAATTATGCACTAAAAGTATGATTTTTGGTGAGGTTTATATAGATAAGAGGGACTTAAAGAACATAAAGAAAAAAAAGTGGGGTTTTTTCTTTTGTCTTTTTTTATAACTTTTTTTTTTTCTTTTTGTTTGGGGGGGGGGGGGGGTCGGAGGGGGGTATTCTATCCACTACTCCTACCTTCATTCTGACCTTCCTATTCACATTACATATGGGACATTCACATTACAAACAATTATTTAAATATAACTTACCTTTCACTGGATTCGAACCACCAGCCTCCAGCTCAATCGCTCAACCGACTGCGCTACAGCGAGAAGATGCTTGAGACGTTCAAACAGAGGTAGTCACTTGTTTTGGATGATGGAACGTTATACGTAATACACATTGTGAACGTGCACAACGTGCAATGCAACCTAGGAACACAATAAAATATAGATTTTTAATAAACCACGTGGTACTGATAGCAAATTACACAATAAAATAGTTATAAAACCAAATAATTGTGTCTCCCCAGACTTTGTTTCGCTTGAAACGGCGGGACATAACAAATGACACAATAAAACATTCACTATACGGTCTTCTTTCACGTTATCAAAGGACAGGAAGCAACAAATTGCACATTAAACAGAAACTAAGGCAGAAATCTGTTTCTCCCAAGCCTTGTTATGTTTTCACGGTTTAGAAGCATTGAATTGTACCAAAAAAAACGTAACTAACCCACCTCGTTGTCTTTTCTCAGCTTTGTTACGTTTAAAAGGGCAGAGCATATCAAATTAGACAATAAAACAGTTATAAGACCAGATAATTCTCTCTCTCCAGCCTTTTTTTCGCTTGACATGGCGTGACATAACAAATTACACAATACAACAGTCGCTATTCTCGATACATTTGTCTCCCCAGCCTTTCTACGTTTTAAGGATTAGTATCATCCTCTCTTTAACTCAGTTCCCTGTTCCTACCCAGGCTTACTTTTGAAGGGTCGAGAATTGTAACAAGTTCCAAAATAAAACAGTGATTAACCCTACTCCATGTCTGTCCTTAGCCTTAGTTCGTTTCAAGTGTACAAATTATGCACAAAAAGAATGATTTTTGGTGAGGTTTATATAGATAAGAGGGACTTAAAGAACATAAAGAAAAAAAAGTGGGGTTTTTTCTTTTGTCTTTTTTTATAACTTTTTTTTTCTTTTTGTTTGGGTGGGGGGGGGGGGGGGAGGGGGGTATTCTATCCACTACTCCTACCTTCATTCTGACCTTCCTGTTCACATTACATATGGGACATCCACATTACAAACAATTATTTAAATATAACTTACCTTTCACTGGATTCGAACCACCAGCCTCCAGCTCGATCTTTGCATCGTTTGTACCAATCGCTCAACCGACTGCGCTACAGCGAGAAGATGCTTGAGACGTTCAAACAGAGGTAGTCACTGGTTTTGGATGATGGAACGTTATACGTAATACACATTGTGAACGTGCACAACGTGCAATGCAACCTAGGAACACAATAAAATATAGATTTTTAATAAACCACGTGGTACTGATAGCAAATTACACAATAAAATAGTTATAAAACCAAATAATTGTGTCTCCCCAGACTTTGTTTCGCTTGAAACGGCGGGACATAACAAATGACACAATAAAACATTCACTATACGGTCTTCTTTCACGTTTTCAAAGGACAGGAAGCAACAAATTGCACATTAAAACAGAAACTAAGGCAGAAACCTGTTTCTCCCAAGCCTTGTTATGTTTTCACGGTTTAGAAGCATTGAATTGTACATCTCTTTAACCCAGTTCCCTCTTTCTACCCAGCCTTACTTTTAAAGGGTCGAGAATTGTAACAAATTCCAAAATAAAACAGTGATTAACCCTACTCCATGTCTGTCCTTAGCCTCAGTTCGTTTTAAGTGTACAAATTATGCACTAAAAGTATGATTTTTGGTGAGGTTTATATAGATAAGAGGGACTTAAAGAACATAAAGAAAAAAAAGTGGGGTTTTTTTTTTTGTCTTTTTTATAACTTTTTTTTTTTTTTTGTTTGGGGGGGGGGGGGGTCGGAGGGGGGTATTCTATCCACTACTCCTACCTTCATTCTGACCTTCCTATTCACATTACATATGGGACATTCACATTACAAACAATTATTTAAATATAACTTACCTTTCACTGGATTCGAACCACCAGCCTCCAGCTCAATCGCTCAACCGACTGCGCTACAGCGAGAAGATGCTTGAGACGTTCAAACAGAGGTAGTCACTTGTTTTGGATGATGGAACGTTATACGTAATACACATTGTGAACGTGCACAACGTGCAATGCAACCTAGGAACACAATAAAATATAGATTTTTAATAAACCACGTGGTACTGATAGCAAATTACACAATAAAATAGTTATAAAACCAAATAATTGTGTCTCCCCAGACTTTGTTTCGCTTGAAACGGCGGGACATAACAAATGACACAATAAAACATTCACTATACGGTCTTCTTTCACGTTTTCAAAGGACAGGAAGCAACAAATTGCACATTAAAACAGAAACTAAGGCAGAAATCTGTTTCTCCCAAGCCTTGTTATGTTTTCACGGTTTAGAAGCATTGAATTGTACCAAAAAAAACGTAACTAACCCACCTCGTTGTCTTTTCTCAGCTTTGTTACGTTTAAAAGGGCAGAGCATATCAAATTAGACAATAAAACAGTTATAAGACCAGATAATTCTCTCTCTCCAGCCTTTTTTTCGCTTGACATGGCGTGACATAACAAATTACACAATACAACAGTCGCTATTCTCGATACATTTGTCTCCCCAGCCTTTCTACGTTTTAAGGATTAGTATCATCCTCTCTTTAACTCAGTTCCCTGTTCCTACCCAGGCTTACTTTTGAAGGGTCGAGAATTGTAACAAGTTCCAAAATAAAACAGTGATTAACCCTACTCCATGTCTGTCCTTAGCCTTAGTTCGTTTCAAGTGTACAAATTATGCACAAAAAGAATGATTTTTGGTGAGGTTTATATAGATAAGAGGGACTTAAAGAACATAAAGAAAAAAAAGTGGGGTTTTTTCTTTTGTCTTTTTTTATAACTTTTTTTTTCTTTTTGTTTGGGTGGGGGGGGGGGGGGTCGGAGGGGGGTATTCTATCCACTACTCCTACCTACCTTCATTCTGACCTTCCTGTTCACATTACATATGGGACATCCACATTACAAACAATTATTTAAATATAACTTACCTTTCACTGGATTCGAACCACCAGCCTCCAGCTCGATCTTTGCATCGTTTGTACCAATCGCTCAACCGACTGCGCTACAGCGAGAAGATGCTTGAGACGTTCAAACAGAGGTAGTCACTGGTTTTGGATGATGGAACGTTATACGTAATACACATTGTGAACGTGCACAACGTGCAATGCAACCTAGGAACACAATAAAATATAGATTTTTAATAAACCACGTGGTACTGATAGCAAATTACACAATAAAATAGTTATAAAACCAAATAATTGTGTCTCCCCAGACTTTGTTTCGCTTGAAACGGCGGGACATAACAAATGACACAATAAAACATTCACTATACGGTCTTCTTTCACGTTTTCAAAGGACAGGAAGCAACAAATTGCACATTAAAACAGAAACTAAGGCAGAAACCTGTTTCTCCCAAGCCTTGTTATGTTTTCACGGTTTAGAAGCATTGAATTGTACATCTCTTTAACCCAGTTCCCTCTTTCTACCCAGCCTTACTTTTAAAGGGTCGAGAATTGTAACAAATTCCAAAATAAAACAGTGATTAACCCTACTCCATGTCTGTCCTTAGCCTCAGTTCGTTTTAAGTGTACAAATTATGCACTAAAAGTATGATTTTTGGTGAGGTTTATATAGATAAGAGGGACTTAAAGAACATAAAGAAAAAAAAGTGGGGTTTTTTCTTTTGTCTTTTTTTATAACTTTTTTTTTCTTTTTGTTTGGGGGGGGGGGGGGGGTCGGAGGGGGGTATTCTATCCACTACTCCTACCTTCATTCTGACCTTCCTATTCACATTACATATGGGACATTCACATTGCAAACAATTATTTAAATATAACTTACCTTTCACTGGATTCGAACCACAGCCTCCAGCTCAATCGCTCAACCGACTGCGCTACAGCGAGAAGATGCTTGAGACGTTCAAACAGAGGTAGTCACTTGTTTTGGATGATGGAACGTTATACGTAATACACATTGTGAACGTGCACAACGTGCAATGCAACCTAGGAACACAATAAAATATAGATTTTTAATAAACCACGTGGTACTGATAGCAAATTACACAATAAAATAGTTATAAAACCAAATAATTGTGTCTCCCCAGACTTTGTTTCGCTTGAAACGGCGGGACATAACAAATGACACAATAAAACATTCACTATACGGTCTTCTTTCACGTTTTCAAAGGACAGGAAGCAACAAATTGCACATTAAAACAGAAACTAAGGCAGAAACCTGTTTCTCCCAAGCCTTGTTATGTTTTCACGGTTTAGAAGCATTGAATTGTACCAAAAAAAACGTAACTAACCCACCTCGTTGTCTTTTCTCAGCTTTGTTACGTTTAAAAGGGCAGAGCATATCAAATTAGACAATAAAACAGTTATAAGACCAGATAATTCTCTCTCTCCAGCCTTTTTTTCGCTTGACATGGCGTGACATAACAAATTACACAATACAACAGTCGCTATTCTCGATACATTTGTCTCCCCAGCCTTTCTACGTTTTAAGGATTAGTATCATCCTCTCTTTAACTCAGTTCCCTGTTCCTACCCAGGCTTACTTTTGAAGGGTCGAGAATTGTAACAAGTTCCAAAATAAAACAGTGATTAACCCTACTCCATGTCTGTCCTTAGCCTTAGTTCGTTTCAAGTGTACAAATTATGCACAAAAAGAATGATTTTTGGTGAGGTTTATATAGATAAGAGGGACTTAAAGAACATAAAGAAAAAAAAGTGGGGTTTTTTCTTTTGTCTTTTTTTATAACTTTTTTTTTCTTTTTGTTTGGGTGGGGGGGGGGGGTCGAGGGGGGTATTCTATCCACTACTCCTACCTTCATTCTGACCTTCCTGTTCACATTACATATGGGACATCCACATTACAAACAATTATTTAAATATAACTTACCTTTCACTGGATTCGAACCACCAGCCTCCAGCTCGATCTTTGCATCGTTTGTACCAATCGCTCAACCGACTGCGCTACAGCGAGAAGATGCTTGAGACGTTCAAACAGAGGTAGTCACTGGTTTTGGATGATGGAACGTTATACGTAATACACATTGTGAACGTGCACAACGTGCAATGCAACCTAGGAACACAATAAAATATAGATTTTTAATAAACCACGTGGTACTGATAGCAAATTACACAATAAAATAGTTATAAAACCAAATAATTGTGTCTCCCCAGACTTTGTTTCGCTTGAAACGGCGGGACATAACAAATGACACAATAAAACATTCACTATACGGTCTTCTTTCACGTTTTCAAAGGACAGGAAGCAACAAATTGCACATTAAAACAGAAACTAAGGCAGAAACCTGTTTCTCCCAAGCCTTGTTATGTTTTCACGGTTTAGAAGCATTGAATTGTACATCTCTTTAACCCAGTTCCCTCTTTCTACCCAGCCTTACTTTTAAAGGGTCGAGAATTGTAACAAATTCCAAAATAAAACAGTGATTAACCCTACTCCATGTCTGTCCTTAGCCTCAGTTCGTTTTAAGTGTACAAATTATGCACTAAAAGTATGATTTTTGGTGAGGTTTATATAGATAAGAGGGACTTAAAGAACATAAAGAAAAAAAAGTGGGGTTTTTTCTTTTGTCTTTTTTTATAACTTTTTTTTTCTTTTTGTTTGGGGGGGGGGGGGGGGTCGGAGGGGGGTATTCTATCCACTACTCCTACCTTCATTCTGACCTTCCTATTCACATTACATATGGGACATTCACATTGCAAACAATTATTTAAATATAACTTACCTTTCACTGGATTCGAACCACCAGCCTCCAGCTCTCCAGCTCAATCGCTCAACCGACTGCGCTACAGCGAGAAGATGCTTGAGACGTTCAAACAGGTAGTCACTTGTTTTGGATGATGGAACGTTATACGTAATACACATTGTGAACGTGCACAACGTGCAATGCAACCTAGGAACACAATAAAATATAGATTTTTAATAAACCACGTGGTACTGATAGCAAATTACACAATAAAATAGTTATAAATCCAAATAATTGTGTCTCCCAAGACTTTGTTTCGCTTGAAACGGCGGGACATAACAAATGACACAATAAAACATTCACTATACGGTCTTCTTTCACGTTTTCAAAGGACAGGAAGCAACAAATTGCACATTAAAACAGAAACTAAGGCAGAAACCTGTTTCTCCCAAGCCTTGTTATGTTTTCACGGTTTAGAAGCATTGAATTGTACATCTCTTTAACCCAGTTCCCTCTTTCTACCCAGCCTTACTTTTAAAGGGTCAAGAATTGTAACAAATTCCAAAATAAAACAGTGATTAACCCTACTCCATGTCTGTCCTTAGCCTCAGTTCGTTTTAAGTGTACAAATTATGCACAAAAAGTATGATTTTTGGTGAGGTTTATATAGATAAGAGGGACTTTAAGCTTTTGTGGGGGGAAAAAATAAAGAAAAAAAAGTGGGGTTTTTTCTTTTGTCTTTTTTTATAACTTTTTTTTTCTTTTTGTTTGGGGGGGGGGGGGGGTCGGAGGGGGGTATTCTATCCACTACTCCTACCTTCATTCTGACCTTCCTATTCACATTACATATGGGACATTCACATTACAAACAATTATTTAAATATAACTTACCTTTCACTGGATTCGAACCACCAGCCTCCAGCTCAATCGCTCAACCGACTGCGCTACAGCGAGAAGATGCTTGAGACGTTCAAACAGAGGTAGTTGTCTCCCCAGAATTTGTTTCGCTTGAAACGGCGGGACATAACAAATGACACAATAAAACATTCACTATACGGTCTTCTTTCACGTTTTCAAAGGACAGGAAGCAACAAATTGCACATTAAAAACAGAAACTAAGGCAGAAATCTGTTTCTCCCAAGCCTTGTTATGTTTTCACGGTTTAGAAGCATTGAATTGTACCAAAAAAAAAACGTAACTAACCCACCTCGTTGTCTTTTCTCAGCTTTGTTACGTTTAAAAGGGCAGAGCAATATCAAATTAGACAATAAAACAGTTATAAGACCAGATAATTCTCTCTCTCCAGCCTTTTTTTCGCTTGACATGGCGTGACATAACAATTACACAATACAACAGTCGCTATTCT
>NW_024537246.1:0-5815 GCF_016097555.1 Gigantopelta aegis | reverse complement strand
ACAAAGTAAAGTTTGTTTTTATTTAAACGAACACCACTAGAGCACACTGATTTTTTATCTTATCATCGGCTATTGGACGTCAAACATATGGTCATTCTGACACTGTTTTTTTTTAAAGGAAACCCGCTGTCGCCACATAAGCTACTCTTTTACGACAGGCAGCAAGGGATCTTTTATTTGCGATTCCCACAGGCAGGATAGCACAAACCATGGCCTTTGTTGAACCAGTTATGGATCACTGGTCGGTGCAAGTGGTTTACACCTATCCATTGAGCCTCACTCAGGGTTTGGAGTCGGTATCTGGATTAAAAATCCCATGCCTCGACTACCTAAAAAAAGGGGGTTAAACAAAACCCTGCTCCGGATTTTTTTTTTAATCAAAACATAAATAAAAATACCAAATTAAACAAAAACCGAACTTAACTCACGAAACCAATGGTTTCTTTGTAGTAAAGGAAAAGAAAGAAAGAAATGTTTTATTTAACGACGCACTCAACATATTTTATTTACGGTTATATGGCGTCAGACATATGGTTAAGGACCACACAGAGTTTTTAGAGGAAACCCGCTGTCGCCACTACACGGGCTACTCTTTCCGATTAGCAGCAAGGGATCTTTTATTTGCGCTTCCCACAGGCAGGATAGCACAAACCATGGCCTTTGTTGAACCAGTTATGGATCACTGGTCGGTGCAAGTGGTTTACACCTACCCACTGAGCCTTGCGGAGCACTCACTCAGGGTTGTAGTAAAGGAAGAAAATGTTTTATTTAACAACGTACTCAACACATTTGTTTACGGTTATATGGCGTCAGACATATGGTTAAGGACCACACATATTTATAGAGAGGAAACCCGCTGTCGCCACTTTATGGGCTACTCTTTTCGATTAGCAACAAGCGATCTTTAATATAAACAATCTCACTGACAGGATAGTACATACCACGGCCTTTCTTACATAAGTTGTGGAGCACTGGCTGGAACGAGAAATAGCCCAATGGAGTCACTGACGGGGATCGATCCTAAACCGACCGCGCATCAAGCGAGCGCTTTACCACCGGGCTACGTCCTGCCCCCCTCTTTGTAGTAAAGTTCACACCCGGTTTAATCGAGCAGGAACAGAAGAAGACAGCGAGTGTCATTCAAGTGACACTTGTGTATAAACAATAATATGACCAAGAAGATAGTATTTGACGTGATCCGTTAGAGAGCTTGCCGAGTTGGGCTCGCCAACAGACCTCTAGGGGGCTTGATCTTTTTACAGGCAGGAACATGCCGGCGCTAAATTGAAATCGGACCGCCAAATGCAAATAATCAATGATCCATCGCGTTAGGATCTTTTTGAAAGCTCAGCAAATTCGATTTCCAAAGTCAAGGTATTGGAGATTGGCAAGCGTTGATTAGTAGAGAGAATCGGAGGCCAGCGTAATAGAATGATGCCGCTCTACAGTGGAAATGGTTACATTATCGAAAACAATTCCAATGAAAAAAAAGAAGAAAAAAAAGAAAAAAAAAGAGAAAACACTCCCGCTGATTCAATAAAAAAGGAAATATCATTAACTTAATGTGATTATGTGTTGATAGTCCAAGGCATATGCCTATTACTTGGTATTTGACCACTGCTAAAACTATACTCTTCAAAAAAAAACAAAGAGTAGGGGAACTCTAATAAGAATTTACAATTGCCAAACTTGTAAGGTATATTAGCTGTTGGGAATGGTTATATGATAATAGTGAATTAATTGGGCAAACATTACAACCGGTAGTTCAGTATTACAGTAGGTTTTATGACCAACAAAGATCTTAAAGGACGATTGGGGTCAGAAGTGAAATTTTAAAGTTGACGGGTATTTTTTTATCAGTAAATAGCAAATTCAAACAATAAAAATAATTAAAAACAAAACAATAACAACTGTATGATCAACAGAATGAAAAATATTGATAGAAATAATGTTCCACAGTGATTAATCGACCTTCCTGGAAATTGTCAAAATCGAGAATGACACCCCACGCAGGTGTACGGGGCAACTGCGTGATGCACGTGCAAACTATGGAATGTGTTTCGGTGTGTTGATAAACAGACCTGAACGTTCTTTACTAGGATGTCTGTGGTCAAAATGTATGTTTGGTCTAATAGTTGATATTAACATGAATATTTCAGGTTCCCCTACTTTTTTTGAAGAGTATATATTTGGAAGTGAAAAGAAAGAAATGTTTTATTTAACGACGCACTCGACACATTTTATTTACGGTTATATGGCGTCAGACATATGGTTAAGGACCACACAGATTTTGAGAGGAAACCCGCTGTCGCCACTACATGGGCTACTCTTTCCGATTAGCAGCAAGGGATCTTTTATTTGCGCTTCCCACAGGCAGGATATCACAAACCATGGCCTTTGTTGAACCAGTTATGGATCACTGGTCGGTGCAAGTAATTTACACCTACCCTTTGAGCCTTGCAGAGCACTCACTCAGGGTTTGGAGTCGGTATCTGGATTAAAAATCCCATGCCTCGACTGGGATCCGAACCCAGTACCTACCAGCCTGTAGACCGATGGCCTAACCACGACGCCACCGAGGCCGGTATATTTGGAAGTGAAGTTTCAGATGAAAGTATACGTATATCATGTATATGTATATATATATATATATATATATATATATATATATATATATATATATATATATATATATATATATATATATGTTACAGTCAATGTGTAAAATCAGGCAATCTGTAGAATGCCTAAAACATTTCAGGCAATCTGTAAAGTAACTGATTCACTCAGGCAATATACACATTGCCTGACTTTTCAAGGTAATTTCATAATTTTACCTAATATTGCATTTTGTCACTAGGTGTGTTTACCTTTACAACAATTGCTGTCAATGAATGGTGGATCTTTCATTTCAGGCAACGTGTCTAGAAATTACCTTGAAAAGTCAGGCAATGTGTATATTGCCTGAAATATTTAGGCAATATACAGATTGCCTGAGTGAATCAGTTACTTTACAGATTGCATGAAATTTTCAGGCATTCTACAGAAAAAGAAACTTCCGATTTGTACATATAGTATTTGTTGTGTTAAAGAATTCATTGTGTAATGAAATTATATAGGTAGTATTAGCCTTGAGCTGTATTATCAGGATTCATGAATTTTATCGATTATTTTTGCACCGTTAATCGTCGACAACGTGAAATTCAATTTGCACGTGCATGCATGGTTCGACATGTTCCGTGTAGTATTGGGTCAATTTGTTTTACTTGTCTTACTGACATTGTTGTCAAGTGAACGAAGACGCTTCAAAATTTGTAAACAATTTAACGTTTTTTACATTGTAGCATTTTTAGTATGCCAAGAATACCCAATAATTTACGCGAACGGGCGATTGGCATGCTTGATGCTGGCATGTCGACAGAAGACGTTGCAAGGCATGTTGGGAGTTCTAGTCGAGCGATACGAAATCTTCGCGTAAGATTTCGAACGACAGGAAGCACCAACGACTTGCCACGTCGTGGACGTCCGCGTGTTACAACGCGTGATCAAGACCGCTATATCATGAACACGCATTTGCGCAATCGATTCCAAACTGCCACTACTACTGCTGCTAACACACCTGGGCTTCATAATAACCGAATCAGTGGGCAAACTGTTCGTAATCGTATGTGGGAGAACGGTTTACATGCACGACGTCCTTACGTCGGATGCGTTTTAACGCAACGTCATCGTCTTAATTGGGCACGTGTACACACTCGTTGGTTACGGCGACGCTGGAATACCGTTCTTTTTTCGGGTGCGCGTCTACCGTAGGAGAAATGAACGCTATGCTGACTGTTGTGTTCTTGAACGAGATCGTTTCGGGGGTGGGGGTTGTGTCATGGTCTGGGCAGCCATTGCCCATGGTTATCGTTCACCATTAGTCGTCATTGATGGCAATTTAAATGCTCAACGTTACGGCGATGACATTCTCGCTCATCACGTCATTCCTCTGTTCCATAACAACGCAACATCTCGATTTTTCAGCATGATAATGCCACCTCTCATACAGTTAGAGACACTGTTAGGACAAATAACATTGATTTCGTTGATGACTGGCCCGCTAAAAGTCCTGATCTCAACCCCACCGAGCATGTCTGGGATAGTCTGGACAGACGATTGAGGCGTCGTCCCAACCCACCCGCTAACGTCAACGAACTTCGTCAAGCGCTCATTCAGGAATGGAACAATATTCCACAGGCAGAAATCAACACTTTAGTCAATTCTATGCGCCTGCGATGCACTGCAGTGGTCAATTCAAGAGGTGGTCATACCCGTTATTAATTGGCTTTTTTTTTTTTAACCCCTACCACACTTAGTCAAAATTTCTCCCAGTTTCTGTTAACCTATGGCCATGATTTTTGCACCAAACGATGCATCATGGAACACTCTTTAAACGCATATATAACAATTATTCCCCCGGTTTGTTACGGTTATGATCGCTATCTGTCGTCAGAAAAAGTTTGTTTTGTTTAACGACACCACTAGAGCACATTAATTAATCATCGGCTATTGGATATCAAACATTTGGTAATTCGGACTCGTAGTCAACAGAGGAAACCCTAATGCAGCAAGGACTCTTTTATATGCACTTTCCCACAGGCAGCAAAGCACATATCACGGCCTTCGACCAGTTGTGGTCTTGTTGGAAGGAGAACAAACCCAATCAGTTGAACGGCTTGACTGGGATGGTTCGATTCTGCGAGGCAAGGACCTCAGGCGAGCATTCAACCGACAACCGTGTTATTTAGGGGGTCCGGGGGCATGATTCAAAGGTTATTTGCCCGTTACTGTAACTCTTCAACTTGCCGTTAATCTCGATCTGTTAGTCTCGCTACAACTTTTACATTCAGTCGAGATATAAAGGTTATCAAAAACACCACCCAAAAATTATTTGGGGGCGGGGGCCTCCTGCCCCCCCCCCCCTCGCTAAGGGCCTGTCATCAGACCTTTAGATCAGCTCTGTCCAACCAAAGCGATTTTTCAATAATTCAAGAGAAGGGGCCGGTGCACGTTTTGAGGCGGAGTACAGAAGGCATATCGACACCCCAATATGCTAATTATTATTATTATTTCGCCTGTCATGGCCATAATGTTTAACGTAGGTAGTTATAGCAATACGTATACATACAATAAGGATTACAAATAAGAGTTGAACTCCGTATCTATGCTTTCCCTACTCGAGACAGCGAAGAATGCGGTTGTGTTCAGCGAACGTCGAGGTTTCTCTCCCCCGCCCCCACCCCTGGGGCTGTGTTGCGCGAGCTTGGTCCTTTGGCCAAGTATCGCGTTGAACACAATGGGAATTCAGCTATTGTCACCTTGTATTACGGTGACAATGGACCGAAGCGCCCGAGCAGTAGGTTGGAGAAGGCGTCCCAAGGCGGCTCATGGGGGACCAAACCCGGCGGCTCAACCGCCAGGGGCGGTCCCTCCATCAAAGAAGAAGTCGAGACCGGCAGGGGCAGCCAATACCGGCAGCTCATCTGCCGGCGGCGGTCCCTTCTGCTTCGCCGCCCCCACTATCCGGAAGCAGCAGACGCCAGGAGCGGCAAAGGTGGGGCCTAACCTGTCAGCTCAACTGGCAGTGGCGGCCCCTCCCCCTGCAGCACCAGCGCCGATGGAGACAGAACATGTTAAAGTGTCGTCAGCTCCAGTCAGCCCACCGGCGTCTCCACGTGTTGTTGTGATAGCTGGTGAAGAGCGGGACGCCAAGAAGAGGAAAGTGTCGGTTCAGGACCCGTCTGACACCCAACCCACAATTTGGCAGATCGCC
>NW_024537245.1:0-21127 GCF_016097555.1 Gigantopelta aegis | reverse complement strand
TTGATAATGGTAACTCTGACTACAGTATAGTAACTTTCCTTACTTTAACGTCTATTGTCACCCAGTGCACCAACTAAACCTCAATATTGTCCTTTGTTTGTGTGTGATGACTGAGGATATGCTGATGTGAGTTTCCGTAATCCAGCTATCTACTCTCCCAACTTTCAAATGCTAGCTAAGACTGGCTTACCCTGACGACACTATGTCTTCAAGTACTGCTCACCTTCTAGAGCATCTTTTCTAACTGGACGTTATTAATATATCAGTACATCCAAGATGTAATACATGTATTCCATTACTATAACTAATCTCATGAATATTGATTAATAATATAGATTATACTTGCTACTATACTGAGTATCCTCATCAATGAAAAGTTATGATTATTCTAAAAAGTATCTATTAGTATGTAAGCAATGGATATTATTAGTGATATTTTAGCAACTGAATTTAACTAACCACTGTAACTTATAGAGCATAACGGTGACAAGAGTTTTGTATCAATTGATTTTTATTTCACATTAAAAAGTATTTGTTGTTTAAGAGACCAAAATATACTATTACAAATATGCTATCATGATTGTTATTAATACTAATGTACAAATTAAATACTTTTCATTTCTCTCTCTCCCCCTCCCCCCATAAAATAGTACCTACTAATTTGGTTTGAAAGAGTTGACAATGTACCAAGTAACAAAAATAATTTTGGGAATTCCAGAATATTGTAACATCCAAACAAAATATTCCATGAACAGCTCAACTACCTCATAAATTTATAAACTACTTTTCTGTATAAACATTTTGAGAACTCAAATTTTTATAACTAAAAATCATGAACACTTCTTGCAATTTGTGAACTTCTGTGAGTCATTAAAAATCTCACTATATTGCACTAATTTAGTTATTATAGTCGTCATGGATGAGGAGTGTAATTTTGTAATATGTGTAATATTTTTTGATCAAATATCGGTACTCAGAGCCTTCTCCACAATGTGACTTGATGAATACTAACATATTAAAAGCACTAAATCATTTTCTAATACTTTGTAACTCATTTTTCTATTACATTTATTAACTCTAACTTTATTATACTCATTTTTCCTTCTACCTTAGAAATTTATTCTTTAATATCCTCATTGTACAAACCCTACTTATGTATCAGTATTTCTTATATTTCAACAGTGTGTTTTGTACTAGCTTATTGCTTTATACTCATCCTTTGCTTAGTTTAGCATAAATTATCATCTATCAGAATAGAGTTGATGTCCTCGCCCACGCAGTGAAGGGGGTTAAATATTGTGGGTTATTTATTTCAGAAGCAATTGATAAGTCGTCTTATTCTCACAATATCGTGGCACTCGCATAGGAGTCTTAGGAGAATGATAAAACTGTGGTTTTTCTTTTCAGCACTGATAGCCTTTGCTTCTAACTCAATCAGAAGGAGATTGTAAGGCTGACCCGGAGGATCATCTTCATACTTTGGGAGATTGGATATTTTCTGGAAAGGAAATGGAGCACATTTTGTGCGATATTCAAGTGTGTGGTGCTCAGGCAGCTTGTAGACAATTAGGCTATTTTGATTTTATAAGATACATGCCACTGACCGAGTAAATCCCAATTGGAAAATACCACAAGCTGACAGGGATGTTCCCATAGCTATCGATAGCACATCTTGTGAATACTCATGGGCAAAGGTCTGCTGCACATTCTTCGTGTTGGTTATAGTACTGGACATCAGTTCTAATTGTAATCACACCAATGACATTGTCCTAATATGGGACGGTAGTTCTCTCTGGCAACATCCATATATACTCAAGTGCGACTCAAACTTTACAACATATCCATCCCAGGTATTCTTGAAATCTTCTCAATCAACACATGGGGGAAACATATGTGATACCAATTTCAAAATCAATCAATATGCAGGAGACTCAGGCCTGTCGTCAATGGGCTATACTAAAGCCAAAACAATTACTGGAACTAGTCCATCTACTGATATTGTGTGGTTGAGTGATGTCACATGATAAAGTAGCTCATATCAGTGTCTAAATCACTGTTTTCAAACTCCAATCTTCAACTGACAAGTTGTAGCAGTAATAAAAGTATTTAGTATCCAATGTACATATGATGTTGTATTGCTAACAAAGCCCACTTCTGGTAGCGAAGACATATGTACTGCTAACTCAGGAGGTGGTGAACTCCAATATTGGAACAATTGTTGTCGCTGTGCATTGCAGTATTACTTTTCTCATAATTATTGTTACAGTTGTGGTGATTACATTAAATGACTTGTCTGTTGGTTCCATCCTGTTACTTGGCACCATATAGGCATCGAGTCGCAAAGGCTATCAGTCAATTCAGAACTAAAGACACAAGATGTCAGTGTTCTTTTTGCTGATTCTCAATTTCAAAACTGTTTTCAATGAGTTCTAGTTATAGCTGTACTACCATCTGTCACATACATAGGAACTAAATTACATTTCCTGTTTGTTTAATTAAGATAGGTGTTTATGACTCTGTACTTATAGTAATGAAGTTAGGTACAGGAAATTGGTTGATGAATATGTTATAATCTTGTGATCTAGAATCTTCTAACATATGTCATAGTAATGTTTAGTATGAATAGTGTATTGTTGAGGGGAAGTTTTTTGTGAGGGGTTTAATTTGCTGGAAATTTCCGATCCTTGCTAATGGTGGCCATGCCCATATAAGTTCAATGAATACTTCAATGATTCTCCTGCTATAGGTTATTTACTTTCTATATATCATCATTCCTGAGTGACTCTAACAAATAATTGACTATTATGATTGGTCATTAAACCTTTGTCAATGACTTACATTACTCAAACTTAGCTAAACTAAAACTGTAGGTTATAAAACCCACATGGTGGTTAAGGTGGCATCAAGGGCAAGTTCAAATCAGCTTATTTACCAGTTAATAGAGGTTTTGATACTTCCATCTGGATTTCTTTGGGAGCTGAAGGCCATTTTAATCAATCAGCTGATTGTGCAACTGACTACTAGAAAGGCCATGCTCCTGATCCTCGTCAAGGAACGTATGATGCTTACCATATCGAGAGATCTCCTGATCTCACTAATCTCACTGAGATTTTTTTATTAATCATGATAAAGAGTTCAATATTTCTTTACTTGCCACTATAATGTGTTCATGGACACATGAAGCTCAAATGAATGCGGCTTAATTTTTATCCATCAATTTCCACTTGTTCAAGACGCCGGGTTTATCAAGCTATGGTCAGTGTAGCTGATAATGTGACTGGACAGGCATGTTGTTGATCTACTAAAGAAAGAAAGGAATGGGGGATAACACACAAAGTTTTTGGGTATCTGCTGATAATGGTGCTCAAGGATGTTGTTGTAGTAACTATTCTTAAAGGGTGTAAAATGGCATTCTTTAAGGTGGTGTAAAGCACTGGCCTTGCAATGGTGGGCTTTTACCTGAGGTCAAGAAGAGGCAAGTCCTATCAACCGGTTTTATTCACATGCTGATTGGTACACTACATTCTGTAAGCTAGCTGGTATGCTGATCCCAGATGATATGGTCCAGGCAAGTTTCCTGTAGACAGTATGGATGTGTGGCCTATTATTACGGAGAAAAATGAGAGGACACCTCATGATGAGAGATTGTATTGGGATATGATTACCGTGAAAGATATCTAATAGGAAGCCCTTTATTGTTGGTACATATTAACTATTGTTGGACAACAAGGTAATATACGTGGACAGATTTGGACACTCCATGCAGCAAGTCCCTCCGTGGGTCAGATTGCAATCATACTGTCTTTATGACAATACGTCAATGACCCATCTGAAAGATATGACTTAAGTAAAAGTAAACAAAGATATTTGAAAGCCTATACTAAGTCGCTATAACGGAGTTTCTTAAGCTGAACCACGTTTCTATCAAGATCAGGGTATCCCATTCAAATGATGAGATAACCATTTGATGAAGTGCATGCGATTACATGCGCTCATGGAGGGTTGTTGCTGGCGTCCAGGGAAAGAATTTTTATTTTGCCAATAAATAAGTGGTTCTTAGCTGAACCACGTATATGCACAGATCAGGGTATCCATTCAAATGATGAGAAACCATTTGATGAAAGTGTTGCGATTACATGTAGCTCATGGAGGGTACTGACGTCCATGGAAGCATTTTAACTGTCTAGTTACTACTGCTATCAATTGTTAATTTCAAGTAATGAGACCAGAAACGTTTTTTAAAATGCTATTTTAGAAATATATTGCTTTTTAAAATAATATCTTTGATGTTGAGATATTGACCCCAATATCAGTTCACTTGTAAAAAATATACTACAAGGTGTTTTCAAGCTATGTTGAATTATTAACAATAGTGACTGAGAGGAAATCACTTGATTTGGTATAAATTTCTTTAAAAAATAGCAAAATCTTCTTTCAATTTTTCAGACCTTTCCAAGATTGCCAAAGCCTCATGTTCATACAATGTATGTAATACATTACATGAGTAGGTAAGGGCTTGGTTTTGAATGATAACCTCTATCCTGCCGTATCACAAGGCTCTTGGCAATATTTGTTATAGCAATGAAGTAGTTCTTAATATCAGCTTAGGTTCTGTTTCAGCAAGGTTATTTATTCTCTAGGTCATTGATGATAATCAACCAAATAGTAATAATCACACTCATCTCTGTAGTATGTAAAATCTGTGCCACGAATAGTCCTAATGGAGACCACATTGCTGTATCACACTCAAAACCAATGAGGAACAAAAAATATTTGTAATTTCAAAGTAATAGCACATTGATGAGAAGGATGCCATTACCATATGTAAAAGCATATCCCAGTACAAATCTCATCCCATCCTAACAGTCATTTCACCCTTCAAGATAATATCATGTTTTAACTATTGGTTTTAATCAAAATTCCAATAAAAAAATAGCAATAAATTTTTATTAAAGAAAACTAGCAATATAAGTGATAATTGGATAGTTGTTTTCAAAGGTTAGCAATTAATATATTATAAATTATTTTTAACATTCTTCCAAGGTCGCCCGTAGCCACCATTATCTGCATTATACTACATGCTGTTGGGTCACGGGTAAATTATCTTCGAATGATAACCTTGTCTTGTATTTCTCGTGGTTCTTTGGAGAACTTTTATAACACATCTAGTAATTGGTTGCAAAATATCACGGTTTTTCTTTAGCAAGTCATGATGTTCAGTAGGATCGTCACTATATCATACAACATATGGATCACAGTCTGGACCCTTTGGTCCATTAGTACATGGATAATAAAGAGGAGACCACATCCAAATGTTCACAACCAAGCTTTGTGGACCAACAACAAGTTTATAATCACCCACTATTAAACGCTCTTGATGAGGATGGCTGTTTATCAAAGTCATATCCAAGTACAATCTCTCATGAGTGTTTTCCCTCATTTATTCCTGTTATAATAGGCCACCACATCCATACTGTCTACAGGAAAACTGCTGGGACAGTATCATCGATGATCATCACACAGCTAGCTTACAGAAGGTAGATTGTACCAATCAGCAATGTGAATAAAAACCTTCAGTGACTTGGCCTCTTCTTGACTCAGGTAAACGACCACCATTAGCAACGGCCAATGAATCGAACACCACCTTCAAAGAAGTTACCTTACAACCTTTTAATGGATAGTTACTACCACCACAGTGCACCACCCATTATCATCAGATATTATAAAAATATGGTGTTATCCCACATTCCTTTTCTTTTAGTAGATCAACAACAGTCAAGTTTACATTATCAGCTACACTCACATAGCTTGATATGTACGACGATTCTTACATGTTGAATTCACTGGATATTATTTAACCACTCATCAGGAGCTTGTAATGGCAGTGTGGTACATTCTGTAATGGTAGAATAAGGAAGAAAGGTATACTTGTGTCATGTTTAGTGATAATGGTCAGTTAATCATCAGCGATAATGGTATGCATCATATGTTCCATTACGTGGATTCAGGGGCATTGTTTTTCCAAAAATCAGTAGCACACCCCATTAACTTCTGTCAATATGATTGTTTCCTCCCCAAAAAACCTGAACTGTAATCAAATCTCTATTAACTGCAAGATATCCTGGTTGAAAGAGTCCTTCATGCCATTTACCAAACCATATGTGTTTTATATCCTGGCAATCTTCAACTTGGCAGGTACATTGTCCTTATTTAAAGTTTTGCACCTGCCATTCGACTTTGGAGGGAGGTTCCACTGATGTGAGTGATGAGGCCAACGTCCAGTTAGAAGAAGATGCTCTAGAAGGTGAACGTATTTGAAGACATAGTGTCCCCCCCCCCCCCCGATCCAGGAAAGGACCAGTCTTGCTAGAATTTGCAAAGTTTGGAGATAGATAGCTGGGATTACGGAAAAACTCCATCAGCATATCCCCATCAATCAACCAAACAACAGACATATGATGTTTTTTGGGACACACTTGTACCGCTAATTAGTAGTGATGCTATTACTGTAGTTGTTTAATATGAAGCCATGATTTCATGTATTACTCAATATAATGTAACATTTGTATGACAAATCATTATGAATATAGTTGGAATTTATATGAATTAAATTAGTAATAAATTTTGCTACTACTTACTTTATTAACAGCAAGTGCTTTCTAAATAAAAGTTGGTGGACATTTATTTTAATGTTATATAGATGATTTAATGTAATGCTTTTATTTTAATCATACATGTGGCTTAATATATAGAGCCATCATTTCTTTCAGTAGTTCATAATACATTTACAGATCACGGATAACAAACCCTTAATTATATTTTCTCTCCTTTCATTATTCCTTATTTCACTTAAACCATTGTGGTCAATTACCCTTTAAGAAGCTAACAGAATGCAAAAAATTATTTTGGTATAAAAAAATTGAGTCTTAGCACCATATATCAGATTTCATTGAGATAATGCCACACAAGATTACTTCCTATAGCATAATAAATGATACTGTTCTAGCAACCATGCCAGCATGGGTAACAAAAGTATGCAGTCTACAGCAAATTAGAAGTTAGCATCAAGCAAGAAGATTTATACTAAACATTTTTTCCATGTCGCCAGTACCACCATTACTCTCATATATTTAAAAGCATTATAATCATGAGGTAGAGACCCTTCTGTATGAATAGCCTTGATCTTGCATCTCTCGTGTTTCTTTGGAAAAAGTGTTTAAACGATCCACTACCTCTTTTAGTATATCTGGTTTTCTCTTTACTAATGTCATGTTCTTCTCGAGATCAGTGATAATGTCGTAAATTGACAAATTCGGATCACAGTTCTCCCTCCTTTTGGTCCATGCACTACAAGGATAATATAATGGGACCACATTAAATTGTCACAGTTAGTGACCTTGAGCTCCTACAATTATTTTATAATTTCCATATATTAAGCTCCCGAATTAGCAAAGTTCATATCCAGTACGAATCTCATCATGAGACGTTTTCTCTCATTCTCCTTATAATAGGCCACACGTACCTACTGTCTACAGGACACTTTCTGGACCAGAATCATCTGGATCAAACACCAGCTAGCTTACCGAATGTAGTGTACCAATCAGCAAATGTGATAAAACCCTTGAGGAGGACTTGCCTTTTTGAATCAGGTAAAGACCGAGCCCTTAGCAAAGCCATTGATCGAACCACACTTCAAAGACGTCATGTTCTACCTTTCAAGAGGGTGTTCACTACCTACAAGGTGCCACCACCATTATCTCATATATTCAAATATGGTATTATCCCACATTCCTTTCTTCTTAGTGATCACCAACATGTCCCAGTCACATATCGACTACACTCACCTACTTGCTTATGTCCACGAGCTTACTGTGGAATTCACCTGGATATTTATTTAACCCTCATCAAGTGACTTGTAATGGATTGGTGGTACATTATGTAATGGGTACTACATGATAAATGCAAACTTTTGATCATGATTAGTGATAATGTTGTTAAGTCATCACGATAATGATATGCATCATACGTTTCCCTACGTATCAGAGCTCGGGGTATGTTTCCTTGGTGCTGGCCCTGTGTTCCCGCGTGCCTCTCGCCAGCGTAGGGCTGTACGCGCTGGAGAGCACATTCGGGCGTTGCCCCAGCGGGGGGGGGGGGGTCGGGGGTCCGACCGCTCCATCACGCCTCGGTCTTCCCTCTGATCTTCTCCCCCAAATAACACTGATATGTATGAAATCCTCTATTAACTGGTAAATAGCCTGGTTCAAATAGTCCCCTTCAGCCATTTCCCACCCATATGGTTTTATATCACTGCAGTTTTGCAACTTTGTCAGGTACCATGTCATCTTAATATTACACCAATCATGGCTTGATGGAAGGTTCCATTGTGAACATGATGAGGCCAACGGTCCAGTAAGGAATGATGCTCTAGAAGGTGAACAGTACTTGGACTATGTCGATCCAGGATAAGACCAGTCTCAGCTAGCATTTTGAAAGTTAGGGGAGTAGATATCTGATTACGGAAGCTCACATCAGCAAATGCCCCCAGTCATCAACCAATGCAAACACTATATTTTTTGTTGATGCACTCTGTACAAGCTAGTACTGGACTAGAGAGCAATGCCAACAGTTTGGTAGAAGCATAGCCTTTTGGAAGTGTTACAAGGGGGGTGCCTAGTTAGGCGTGGCCCTTTATACTGAAATGCAAGTCTTGATGCACTTACCTAGTTTGGTTCTATTACTAGGTGCTCACTCAGCCCAAACTAACCCCCCCCCCCAAGAAAAATGTTCTTTTGTTAGTAGGAGATGATGACGGTGATAGATTCTCCCTTATATTTAACTGAATCAGCATCAAGACACCGAACTTAGAGCAAACTATCAACCATGAGTGTTTTATTCAAGCATGCCTTCACTTCAGTGAGTAGCGCTCGTCCTAGTCGTTCAGTCATTTATGTCAGTACTACTCAGCATCAATCAATGGAATGATAGGCTTAAGAACATGCTTTTTTCATCATTTTAGGTCTTGTTGATGGAGTACAATTGATGCGTCTGCACGCATTCTTAATGTTAGTAATAAAATATTGGGGACAGACCTAATAGGGAAAAAAAACATTTTGCCCCCGCGAAACAGTGCTTCCCATTTGCCTTACTCATGTCACTGACCAAGGATAGGTTCAATTTAAAGAATGTTTGGCGCAAGTATAACGCACTGAAAATATTGCCAGGAACTTATCTAGCTGAAGCACAAAAGATGATATGCCTTTCTTTCTCTATATCGTCTTTCGTTGATTCACACAGAGCCAGTGCCTGACATTAACATACGGAGGCTTTGGCTTTGAAAAAATTGGAGCCTGGCAGGGTGCCTGGTATGGGCCATTATTCCTGACTGGGACCCAACTGAGTATGCGCCTGCTGACGTATATGGTGCTCATCTATCAAGATACCTAGACGGGCTCGAACGGCCGTTGCAGCGACAATACTCGTACTATCAGCAGATTAGATCAAGGTGTTGGACAATGCCCTGCAAGCACTAACGATTACTGGTGGGATGATAACACTTGATAATCTATATTCAGACAACGCAGTCCATTTCCTCGTAAATGCTAAGACAAAATCTTGCTTATGAATGTGGAATGAATGAAAAACTAGTGATGGTATCAAACCCCAATGGTTAAGTCAAGATTGGGGACAGGGGTCAGTGCAGTGATGCACTTGTTTTAGCCTCAACATAACATAGTGCCTACGATTCTAGATGAGCGTTAGAACTGGAGTATCCCAAATATCAATCTCTTTGGTCCAAATCCACCTCAACGTTTCAAAGTGCTTCCTTGTTGCCCCGTAACCAACAAAGAACCAGAGAGTGTCTTTTGACATTGTATTTGTCCCAGTCGTGACTTTCATTGAGTCAACAATGGATTATCCAATGAGAGTTGTAACTCAACAAACAATATACGACTAATCCATATCTCAAACTTTGCAATGCCTTATCCAATGGCTAGCTGGATCTTTTATAGTTCCCCAACCATTCAGGACTTCTGAACAACACAATGTCTAACCAGCTAACCCACCTGGTTTTAAAAACGCTTAAAGATTACTACTTATCGTGCATCAATTGGGGGAACTGTTTGACCTACAAAAGTGATCCACATGCGATAAAGAACTTTGGCTAATGAACCTCAACATAACTTCTGTTTAGGAGGACCCTGAAAATACAAAGCTTACAGATTGGCGTAAGGCTATGTGATGATCTCTGGCTCTGTTGGACCACAAGGTGTTTTGCTTGGAAGTACTTGTCATCCTTTAAACAATGGAATTTAAATATTAAATGGTATGCTGATCTAGTTTTATCGATTTGTGATTGCCATTATCTGATATATGTAATATGCAGTTGTGCATTTAGTATTGGTAATGCTATTGTACTGATTGACGCCTTTCACTTATACTGTGTGCTGTTTGTAAATGTTAACTCTTTGACCTCATTAACAATTAAGATTGATAATATATGTATTGTATGACTATTATTCATGTGAAATTAACCTTTCCAATGTATAGATGTGATATTGAGCCTTCAAAAGGAATGTCAATAAAATGTTATTCTTTATATATCTTGCTTTGTTTGAATTCTCTGTCAGAATGAATGGAATAAATTTAATAGACCATGGGTTATAACTCGACAAATACCAATGCAGAAAATTTGTTCCTGACATGGTGTGTGTTGTACAGTAGATCTGCCTATTCAGGAAAGAGTTTTTTTATATTGGAATGCTTGTACTGCAACCTCAAAATGAATCTATTAATGCCTTTTTCTGTAATTGTGTATTCACTTATTCAATAACTTTAACTATAATCACGCTGTGGTCCACACAGCGAGCTCCAACCCAGTTTTTTGAATGGCTGTTAAGCGTGTTTTGAAGAGATAATCGTTCAAGAAGTCGGAGCATCCGCCGACCAAAATATTACTGATGAGGACCAGCTTGTAGCAAGGAAAAACGTTGTTAAAATTCTCATAGTAGGAGAAACTGGTTCCTGGACACGTCAACCATTAATCAATGCCAATGCTTGGGGGAAATTTGGCTCGCACTGGTTATGTCCCAATATAACCAAAACGTGCTTGGAAGTTCATTATGGAAATTTATGCAGGAACACATGTTAAAGTATTTGAATCATTAGTTTCTTCTCACCCAAACTTTTGAGGACAAAACATCATGCTAAAAACATTACTAAATTGTATCCTATCAATACCTTTGACATCTTAATAATCTGCCATAGGAATGAATACAAGTGTAGATGATAGAGTTTTGGTAAAACGATTGCTATCTGTATTGAGTTATAAAAAGGTCAACAAAGAATTATGGGAGTTGCACAATTTTTGTACTGCCCATATTGCCATTTTTTCTCTACAGCAAAAAGAAATTCAAGCGCTAACAAAACACAAGACGCGCCCGAAAAGAAGTGCTGTTAAGACATAGTTGATGCCAGTAAGGAAACCTTCAAGGTTTTCTACAAAAAAAACGTCGAAGAACAAATTTTTACAAAGAAATTCTCATTTGTCGTTCACTGGAGCAGTTTATGACCTAAAATCTACCTACTACACATTAATTTGGATTACTGACGTCTGTGAATGCTTGCATTCATCGATGTAAAGACTGTAGCTACTGTTAAGAAGCCAAGTAAAAAATCTTTTTTCCGTTTTCACACCAAAAACGAACCTTGGAAAACATACCAACCAGTCTCCAGTCTCCACTAGCAGAAGTGATAGTGATTGACTCCATGTCTGGAACACACTCCTGAATACAATGCGCTACAACAAATAATACAGAACTACTAGTTAATAGTTTTGCAACACATCTATCTACAGTCCCTTATTCCTGATATTCCAGATAGATGCCGGGTGAAATTCTAAGAGATAGTGAAGATTTTGTGGATTTTGGAAAGTCTCCCCCCCAGAAAAAACTAGAAGAGGTTTGCTTCTTGTTTGCTGGCTGCAAGACTTAAAAGTTAACACAATGTAACACAGTTTTAAAGAATATTTTAATAAAGTTAAGATATTTTAATTTATTGTATTAATGATCTTATTTATTTGTTAATAACTCCTATTAATAATTTATCATTTCTTATATTAGTTATTTTTATCTTTCTATTATGTATAACTTATACATTTAATTAGATCTTACAATTAAAATATAAAACTACAATTGGTCTATAATAACTATAATTATCAGGAAGTTTAAAAGGTCCCTCCTACAATTTATAATAACATAATATCATAGCAATGGACATGTCAATACGAGCAAGTTCCACAAGGTGTTGCGCTTTTCACCATTATTGTTTTTTTGAAATCAAAGTATGGCTTTATATGTATTCTCATTCTATCATTGTTAACGTTGCTATTTTCAGTTAAAAACATTGAAAACATAAAAATATATAGATAAAATGTACAAGTAATCTATAGTTCTGAACACAACGTAAACCCACACACATTAAGAGATTTATTGGAAACAAAATACACCATTTTAGTTTCAGCCAAGCAGCTAAGAGAGCCAGTAAAAAGAATTATCATCATTGCACACAAAAGATTAAAACTCAATCTATTATTCAGCCAACAACTACACATACACTCTTAAAAATACTATTTTTTTTCAGATATACACTACACCTATAAATATATTACACGACCATCTCAAGCATAATTCATTAACCGTTAAAGTATGGCTTGGTGCGCTAGAGCTGATGTCCATTGTCCCAACTCATTCTTCTGTAATGTCTGTTCATCAGATAGTCCGAGTGGTTAACGCTAAAGAACCAGTCAATACAAAGTATTTGCTTGCCAACACCCAACAAAAATAGACAATAATGTTAGTATTCAAAGAACATATAGAAGTTTACATAATCATGAACTATAACAGGATCGTGGCACTTATCCCCGGATTTCCTTAGTGGCATATTCATAAAGCTTTACAATGTACTGGTGTTATTTAACATGCGGATTATCATGATATGTTTCCAACTTTGGTGTATATCATCACAGCAAAGTCCCAAAGCAATCAAAACATCTTACTGATAAACATTGGGGAGGAAGGCCATTGAGTGATACTGAACATTCATATGGCATCAATCAAAGTACACAAGGGACTCTCTATGCCTGCCTAAGGAATTGCTTTAAATTATCTAGTTGGTCACCAGAAATCTTATAGTAGACACATTAATCTCCCAACTGAGGGCACTATAAGCAGTAAACTGATTTAAATATACACATAGCTATGACTAGTCCACATATT
The DNA here is from genome assembly GCF_016097555.1 of Gigantopelta aegis. NCBI lineage: Eukaryota > Metazoa > Mollusca > Gastropoda > Neomphalida > Peltospiridae > Gigantopelta > Gigantopelta aegis. Next base: position 7,850 of record NW_024537245.1, on the reverse strand, counting down.
GTGTATGTTATCTAAAGCAAACTTTGTGCATGCACATTGTACTATCTACACTTCGTGACTAGTATTATAATTTAATAACAAGCCATACTAGATTTTAAAGTACACACTTGGCAAACGCTATTCATGAAAGTCATAAACACTCATAAAAATGACAGGAAGAACATAACTCTACTCTAATTGTGTTGACAATGCACAGGCAAGCCCTCGTCAGGGCCATTGTACATGCCAGTCCCCTATCACTACAAATGCCACTGCTTGTACTTGATGTACTTGCTAACCACTATCACTGCCTGCATCAACTGAGAGTGCTCTGGAGATCTAAAGAGAGACAACTGGGTAAGAAGAGGGGGGGGGGGGGGGTGTTTTTCTGAGGTAATCCATATTATGTAGCTTTAAAAATGACATCATACATAAGGCAATCAAACATGACAACCAGTTAGATTGTAAGTGCGGTAGCGTTTGTCAATGAGCCAAGGTTTTATTTTATGCTACAGATGGTACCACTATCATCATTACTGAAACTAAAAGTGCATACAATTAATTGTACCTGTATTCACCTGTAATTACATGTACACAAGTGAGTAAACAGTAAAAACAATCATTGATGACAGTCAACGTACCTGAGTGAGAGAAGGTATGATTTGGATAACGTGCATCTTCTCTTTTGAGATCTGGTTTAATCTTTTTTCCTCGGGAGGTAGAGAAGTGACACGCCCTCATCTTCCTCCTCTCAATGAGTGGAGTATGCTTTCTCTTAAGAGGACTGGGAGTGTGATCTGTATGGAGTAAGAATGAATGATTATGCATAGAGATAACTCTTGATATTAATATGTCTACAATAAAAACTATTATCAAGCTTATTTAAACAATGGGTGTTTCAAGTCAACCTAGGTAAGCAGAAAGGTCTATCTCAGTAGCATTACTATATTGTTTTACCTTTAGATTCAGTCATATCCCAGTTCCTTATCATGGAATCCTATTGGGTTAACTTCTGATGTAGTGATGTACTTGTCTCCATCTTTCAGAAGTAGTAGAAGGTAAGTTCATTGCAGGGATTAGAAAGATCAGAGATAGGAGTAAGAGAAGGATGAAGACTTTACATGTCGGTGTTATGGAATCCTCTTTAAAGAGGATAAAGAGAATAAAAATGAAAAAGCAAATATGTGTAGTGCGGAGATTAACCACATCATCTTAATCACACTCTATAGATCAAACACTTTAATGCTTTTAAAGTATGTATTGCAAATATACTTAGTTAGCAAACAAGGTCGATATCAAGTAGTCTGACATATTACATAAGAAAGTCTACTGTTGACATAGAGTATTTACTAACTATACATAGTATATAGTCTGGAGCATCCACAAAATGATAGTTTACGATATATATTACTAGTATGGTAACTTTGGTTTGTTATATTTACTAACCTTGCCAATTCTTTTTCTCAAAGAATGCTTCTTATGCTTCTTGTGCTTACGACGATGTCTTAACTTAACTTTATTCTCATATTCTACCTTTACGCCCTATGACCAGACCTCTCTGATATATTCTGAGCTGCCAGATCTGTTCTGAGTCAGATGTCTTAGTTGCACTGGAGAGCTTGAGGATGTACTTGGTTGATCTGGTATTACAGGAGGTGGGTGAGTGGTTATGACGATCGTTACTCATTTGAATTGAATCAACCTGGTAACTAGGTATACCAGTAGTTCTTGTATTTTACAGTGATGGAGGGTTGCTGCATCCACAGATCAGATGAGTTACTGACACTAGATGGATCACAAAGGCAGTCCTTCTCCTTCTTCGCTAAGATACGCAATCAACACAAGCAATGTTATCAGCTTGAAGTCTGCGTCTCTCCCAACGTTTCAGGGCTTCTTGTATAAGAGCTGTTACAACGTCCTTAGGCTGATGGTAAATATCTGAATCATCTTCGTACTCGTCAACAAATGAGGAACCACATTCAGTGGGTGTCATGACATTCCAAAGACCGTCACTAGCGATAACAATGAATTTTTGAAACTGACAAGTCCAAAGGAAAGGCAATAGACATAGGGTACTGGAGAGACAGTATACTTTCCTGTCTTTGAGCTATATGACCAGTAGTCACCAAGTGATCGAGAGACACTTAAAAGGGAATCATATCAATTTCCATTTTTCCCATTAGATTAGCTCTTTGCCGCTCCCAACAAACTTCTCATGACACCTTTTAAACTCAAAAGCAACCTTCACCTATTGGGATAAACAGATAATGATTAAACAATATATTTAGAGAGTTATAACTGATTCTAGGAATAGCAAGCATTCACCAGTATGCAAATGTCAAAGGCTTTAGAGCAATAAAAAGCTCTTATCACTTAGCACCAATCATATTTGTTAAATCCTTAAACTCTCATAACGGTATAAAGATATGAGACAAGACTAAAACTTGGCCTTTAGAAAGGAACACCTACCACTTAGCATTGACAACATTACAAAACAAGCAGGTAAAACACCATTTTAAGGTAGTAGAAACATACATGTACAATGACACAGTAAATTCACCTGTACAGTACAAAGCACAAAACACATACACTTAAGTACATGTAGTAGTTACAAGTACACATAACATTCTGACTCCTCATTAGATCATCATGGTGACCTTAATACTTTTCTTACCTAAACTTCTAATGCTTTGTTCATTGGGTCGGTAGTCTCGGTTTATGGTCCTTGGGTCAACAGTTGAGCAACTACTGGTTGTCCAGGCTCACCAAATCGAGGATTCTGACCTCCATGATCCCTGTTGAGTCACCGACGTTAGCACAAAACATGTGTTCTTTCTTAAAGATAACGGTTGAAGCAGTTGTCCCCGCACACCCCCCACCACCACCCACACGACAACTAGAGATCTCCTGTTTATTTGGTTGCCATGATGCTCGAGAATGGAACCCGAGGGAAAAACGGTAAACTCCTCAACCCACCCAGTAGCCTATTGTAGACCACCACAGCAATCAGGAGATACTCAAATAAATGCTTAGTAAAGAGCATTCTATTCGTACCCCTTTTACACTAAAGCTATTACACGAGTACAGTACTTTAAACATGTTTTGCCCCTTAACTTTCGACTGGCTAACATGGTTTCGTGTTGTAGCTCGAGATATAAGCGTCTAAGATCGCTCTTTACGCTGTCGACAATCATGCGTTTGAAATTTAGACTGTTTTGAATTGTCTCCAAAGATGTTCACGAGCGTACCTGGAGCTTCCTTGCCGCCATGGCCGTGAAACACCCAACATACGCCTGTTCCTTCATTTCGGGTACCTTTCGCAGTTCTCGTTGGACTCCGATTGACAGCGATGTAATCCTCATATGTTTCGACCGCCGGCATTTGTCTCTGCAGTGACCATATTGTCACTCCATTCGAAGGGCAATTCTCTTGATTTCGTAGTCTTGTTCACGATTAAAGAAGATACGATACCTTCCTTGTAATAGATTATTTTCGTGTCTCCCAAAGCGAGTTTATATACAGCGCGGGTTCAAAGAAGCCAATAAACACTTTCTTTATGTCTTGTCAAGAATTCACAAAAGAAACCATCAATTATAATCAAAGTAGTGTTAAAATAGTCACAAGACAGAGAGGATGCCGAAGTTCCTGCTCGACTAGAATGCACTTCTGCAAGTAATGAGTTTGAAAAATATTTATTTTGGGTGTGCGTTGTCTAAACGCGCCTTGCTTTACCCGCAACTTAGCAACAGCCAAATCAAACTAGTCAGCCACAATGAATTTACATACTTATGGTAGAAAACTCTGGTTGCATCATAAAGTTACTAGACATACTCTTATCAATGGCAATTGTGGCAATATAGTAGACATTGTGTCTTCATAGGTCTTTCACAAGACAGTACAAGTACTAGCATTTTTCCCTTATTAATTAATGTACTGATTTTACTATGACAATTGAGTAACTGAATTTTTTCATCAAAAAAACATTCACAGAACAATTAAATGGTGTCATCAAATATAACAACAAACAATATCGAATGAGATCATAAGAAAAACTGTCCCAGTTCAACTAGGCCTTCTCATGCCCTCTAAAACACCACCACCTGTCCACTCTCATCATCATTCCTCTGCAACTTCTACCCTTACACCAGCTAGGAGACGAGAGTGGAGAGAGTGTGAGAGAACATTTGTTAACAACCAAAAATCTTGTCAATGACACCACTTTACACTTGAACTTACCCCACAACCAAAACAATAACCTTTTCCGTTTATATTTTTGATATGCATCTTCCATTAGTTTTCACTCTTACACAAATTCAGAGACAACTCCATAAAAGCTAATAGTAACATTATTAATCATGACCTACACAGGCCTCATATTAGCCAGTCACCAGTGTTTTTAGGACCTGAGAAGCAGATAACTATCATCATGTTGACTAACCACACCCACAATATTAAACAAGAAATATTATGAGTGTCATTGGTGTAAAATTAGAATATTGTAATAAATGGGAGCACCTACACTAACTGTGCATTGAAATGTTATCTATAATCATACATTCAAAACATTCAGGTTTAGGGATGGGGTCTAGTCAGCACTGTAACATTGACAATAGTCAACAATACCACTCCCATAATTCATCAAAACAAATGACAATAAATAGGCCTATCTATATAATGTACTATCAATATCAAAAAGTAATATTGTAGTAATGGGAGTGGCTTACTATTGACTGGTGCCCAAGTGTTTAGATAGGATCACTAAGGGGATATCATTGCCCAATTAAAAAGAGAATGTACCTCAGGCAGAATATTTGAGTGCTATCAAGAATCCAAATATCACTAAAATGACTAATGAGTCCATTTTCATATAAGGTCAAGGAATTTGATTAAATTTCTATCTAACAATTACTTCTGCCAATACCAACTGGGTAACCCCCCCAAGTATGATGAATAATGGACAGCATGGTATGGTAATTGAGTGGGAAAAATCTGTAAACTTTTGGACAGTTCTCAGAAATTCTGGATACACATTGTGTGTTTGAGATTTGGACATGCACTTAAATCAAAATTAATGAGTACAAGTTAATGAATTGAAACGACCGAAGCAGGTTAGTTCACTTTTGTTATCTATACTCATCACATTTTATGCCAAAGCAAAATTTTATACAAGGATTTTTAATTGGCTATTGACATGTCAAGTATGAAAGCTTGCTTCAGGCCTAGTCTCACAATCAGCCGATGTTATAGTAGTTGCTAATGGAGCCCACTCATTAATGACCAGTCATTGTTGTATAGTAATACTAGCATGCATTATTTACAGTGTTGGAACAGTTGTAGTGTCACAAAAAATAATCATACATGTCAGTGACAAAGATCTACTTTAAACAGTGAAAGTAAAGTAAAGACAACAAACAACATTACATTTAGTATACAATTGTAAAAATAACACGTACACAATAAATACCAAATAAAGCCTTATTTACTCAAGTAGATTCTCACTTTGTCAGAAAAACAAACCTGGTATTTAGGAACATTACTCATATCAGTCATTCTTTGAGAATAAACTCATAAAGCTTCAAAAACCTTGGAGAACCATTATTTTGTAAACTATTTATTATCACAAGTTATAACAGTCTTATACAATACATATATATATTGGCAACAAATGTGTAGCTTGTCTTATCTAGAAATTTTTAAGACATGCTCGATTATAAAGATACCTTGTGCTTATCATAGGCTGATTTACCAGCACCAGCAGCGAGACCTTAGCTCCACTCTTAGGTTTAAACATAGGAGCGTTTCTTTAACATGTACTGGGGGGACAATAAGAAAACGAGAATCATACTCCTCGAAAAAAAACCTGTTGCCAATTGTGATTATCTATAAAAAAATGAAAGCTTGTAAAATTATAAATACCTGTAGTATTAAGTTATTGATATATCAATAACAATACATTAACCACAAATAAGTAGGTAGTGACATGATAGGTACATGTGAGAATCTTGATTATGGTGATTGACCAAGGTAGTCAATATATATCTAGGTATATATGGGTCAATTGGTATTTACATAGTATTACATTGCTTGTCATGTAGTATAGTCAATGTGTGATGCTTAGTTCAACAAGAAAGAGTGATATGATTATATAAATATCATTATGTTAAAGTATTTATTAAGACATACTAGATTTGTACTTTTTTTCTGAAGTTTTTTTTTTGAGAAATTGGAATATTCATGTTATAATAAAACTATCATGATGGTCAGAATGATTTTGTCCCTAATGTCTAGTCATGACAGATTCCCTTTAATTGTAATAAGGGAAGGAGTCTAGTTATAGTAGTAACTAAATATATTTATATGTAGGGGTCTAGGTTATAGCCAGTAATCACATGTAACTGGCATGTTAGGACAGTTTCATTACAGAATATAGCTCCATTTTGCCCATGAGTGACATAATATGATGTCACAAGGCTAAGTGTCACATTCCATGTGTAAAACAGTGCATTTAGGGTTAAAGTTTAATTGAACATATGATATGAAACCCTTGCATGTAAAAGAGGTATATAGTAATTTTCTAACTGCCCTACATTATGATATGAACGGATTTACCATTCACAACACTACGCACACAAGAATTTCATATAAAGCAATGAGTACTTTATAGTTGCGGTCTCATATAGAAAACTACAAGAAAACACGACATGTTCACTTTTCACATTATGGTCACAAATAGATGTAACATATAAGTATTATATCAGTCCATAGAATGGAGGACAAGAAAAACATCTAATAGAGCAATGAGTAGTTAGATGTATTAGTTCTAGTGCTCTAAAAGCAACAATATGTTTTCAGACAGTATATTATTAACATAAAAAACATGATGTTAAGCATACCTGACCCACTTTGTTCGTAACCAGTTCACACTTTGTAGTTGACAGTTCATGTTGTCTTCTGCCTCTAACAGTTTACTCGATATATCTCACCCACTGTAGTTTCTAAAGTCACAATGTGACCTTCAGCTTGCGTGAAGAAGTTTGTAGGCATGCCAATAGACATGATAGTTCCAACTAAAACAAACAAGAAATTATGAAAAGTATTGGAAAAGGAGAGCAACACTTGATATTCTCCCTCTCTATCAAACGTGTCGAAAACGTTACAGGTGTTTAGGAGGCCACACCTTCTCTACGGATTCTAGATGTTTTACGGTTTGGGACGGTTCAAATGGCGGGAAAAGACAGGGTGGGTCCAATAAAACACCACCCTTTGAAATTGCCCTTCTCAAGATAAGGTTAAGACTTCCCAATTTTTTTGAAAGTATATTAAAAAAATATATTTTTGATGTTTACGAGGGGTGGACTTTTATAAAGGCCCAAGAAGTGGTATATCTTCCTAGTTTATTTTCCCACTTCCCATCTCTCACATCAATACTGGATCTATAGATGTCCGTCAACGTCAAGTACTAGAGAAACTTCAACAATTAAGACTATGGCAACAACAAAAACAAAGAAAATCTATTGAAACAAAAGCAGTATGCAATTATTAGTCTTAAAATGAACAAGATAACATTAAGAAAACGTCTTGGTCTTATTAAAGACACAGACATACTAATGAGATATCTTAATAAGCTTACCCTGCCTTCAGCCCCACCTGTAGAATAGAACAACAAATACCAGTAATGAGTATGTTATATCATCAAAGACCTCACCACAGACTGGCATAATGCCATCAATTAAACAAGATGCACCATTTTGTGGTAGTCTTCAACCAGAAGGTCATACTATAAGGGGCTCATCATAACGGTCCACACACTCAGATTGATGGTATGTTAAAGTGGACCAAATCTCGGTTGGATGTATTGCAGAGACCTTCGA
>NW_024537244.1:0-8174 GCF_016097555.1 Gigantopelta aegis | reverse complement strand
GTAAATTAACACTTTCAGTCATTTTTCAAAAATGGTCTTTATCCTTAGAAAATCTAATAGGCTAATATTCCTATGCTGTCTGAATGTATTTTATTGTGTTCAGTAATCAGATGATGGTATACTTGTCAAGTTTATTGCAGAAAAAGGTGCCAAAAAGGTTAACATTTGGCTTGTAATACATATGGCAGAATAATCCATAATCCATATTCAGTGGTCATTACTACAAACATTCTTCCAATCAAGAAATACTACACTGAGGTATCCCAGACACTGGCACATGACTACACTTGTTAACAGTTATCACTGGAAACTGAAAAATATGGTGCAAGTACCTCTTGGTAGGATTTATATCAGCATTTTGTAACAAAAACAAAATCTTCATTTTCAAAGTTGTCAACAAAAAAAAAAATATTATGGTGTATACCTAAGTAATATCTGTAGGGCATATTCATATTAATATGCATTTATATGGACTGTTTTGCCTTTTACAAAGTGGCTACATGTCTAATACAGTAAATGATGTAGATTAAGTAAATACAGCAGGTCAAAATTGAATATGAGGCCTATCATGTCTAATTTTCCCTGAAATTAGTGTGTAAACATTTGTTGCAAATGGCCCCAATTTTGTGACTTTCACCATCCCTCTGACACATTTCTAATAATGTATCATGAATTCAGTCACCATATCTTTACTAAGCCTCCACTTATCATATCTAAAATGCAAAATTTTACAGTTTTAGATTTTTTTGTTTTTCAAAAAATTTAAATTTAAGTTTAATATTTAATTAAAAATGAAGTAAAATCTAATGATTCATTTTTTTTTCCTTTAAATATTTCAAAATCTTTCCAAGACAACACTGTGCAGATAGAACATATGTAGAAGAAAAAAATAGCTGCTCATTGTATGAAGAAATTCCAAAATTTGATAAAGTTATTACATTTTGAAGTTGGTGTCCCCTCAAGTTTCCATTGCTAAAATTGGCCATGGCAAGGCACTGTGGTAGGTGTTTTAACACAGCCTCTGTATACTCTCAGTTTAAAGGTGACATACCGATACTTACCGAGCATTGCTTTAATATGTATATCATTGGAATGCATTAGTGTGGGCCAGTTTTTAGGGGAAAAAATGGACTGATAGGCCTCAGATTACAGTTATCTTCCCATTTGGTTGTCCAAAATCCGGAAGTTTCACCGCGCAAGTAGTCTGCTGTTTGACTGTGATTATTTCATGGCAGACAGCTATGAAGTGGCAACTGTTTGACTGAAGTGACAGGGGATAGCATGTAGTAGTTTGTAAACATGTGTAACTTGCTGACATTGAAGACTTGTTTGTGGTAATTCCGGCCCATGCAAAAGTAGTGCTTTTTGTGTAAAATGGGTGTACTCCGGCCTGGTTTAGAGGGTGTGTCTGTTTAAAGCAATATGCTGGGAGAAAGAGCTGGACAACAGGGGTTGTCCTTTTCAGGGTATGTGTCCCCCATGCAGGCAAAGGTACATACAAAACTTCACGGGCCTGCTGATATTAATAAAAATGTTATAGCCACTAAGGCTATATAGAAACATATAGCGAAATTAATTGTGGTCTGAGGCCTGATATAGTTCACACATTACACCGGTTAAATGCTTGATTCTGATGAAAGTATTATAACCAGAGAGGTGAAATTACACAGACTGATTGTGCATACCACAAGGAATATGAAAACTAATTTATTTATTTTCTAAATATTTTATTAAATTAAAAAACATTTTTTTTAATTTATTAAAAATTAAAATTAAGATTTTCAACTTTTAAATTTCAGTATCCTCCAAAATAGCATAAAATGACCTCTGATGTTACTACAGGTTGTTGCAATATTTTTTAACAGTTTTGAGCTAATAATTTGGTAAAAAAGAGCAAAAGTTGGATTTTGTTAGTCAATATTGTGATTTTAATTTTTTTTACATATTGAATTTTAATGAGTTTCTCAATTATTGCAATTGGACAGAAGATCTAAATATAATGAATATATCACTACTAAATGTAATTAAACACTTTAAATAAATAGTATACAGTTTTTAACAAGATTAAGTACTCTAATAATACATTTCACCTACATTTATGTAAATTACACACTTCAGTCATTTTTCAAAAATGGTCTTTTATCCTTAGAAAATCTAATAGGCTAATATTCTATGCTGTCTGAATGTATTTATTGTGTTCAGTAATCAGATGCTGGTATACTTGTCAAGTTTATTGCAGAAAATGTGCCAAAAAGGTTAACATTTGGCTTGTAATACATATGGCAGAATAATCCATAATCCATATTCAGTGGTCATTACTACAAACATTCTTCCAATCAAGAAATACTACACTGAGGTATCCCAGACACTGGCACATGACTACACTTGTTAACAGTTATCACTGGAAACTGAAAAATATGGTGCAAGTACCTCTTGGTAGGATTTATATCAGCATTTTGTAACAAAATCTTCATTTTCAAAGTTGTCAACAAAAAAAAAAATATTATGGTGTATACCTAAGTAATATCTGTAGGGCATATTCATATTAATATGCATTTATATGGACTGTTTTGCCTTTTACAAAGTGGCTACATGTCTAATACAGTAAATGATGTAGATTAAGTAAATACAGCAGGTCAAAATTGAATATGAGGCCTATCATGTCTAATTTTCCCTGAAATTAGTGTGTAAACATTTGTTGCAAATGGCCCCAATTTTGTGACTTTCACCATCCCTCTGACACATTTCTAATAATGTATCATGAATTCAGTCACCATATCTTTACTAAGCCTCCACTTATCATATCTAAAATGCAAAATTTTACAGTTTTAGATTTTTTTGTTTTTCAAAAATTTAAATTTAAGTTTAATATTTAATTAAAAATGAAGTAAAATCTAATGATTCATTTTTTTTCCTTTAAATATTTCAAAATCTTTCCAAGACAACACTGTGCAGATAGAACATATGTAGAAGAAAAAATAGCTGCTCATTGTATGAAGAAATTCCAAAATTTGATAAAGTTATTACATTTTGAAGTTGGTGTCCCTCAAGTTTCCATTGCTAAAATTGGCCATGGCAAGGCACTGTGGTAGGTGTTTTAACACAGCCTCTGTATACTCTCAGTTTAAAGGTGACATACCGATACTTACCGAGCATTGCTTTAATATGTATATCATTGGAATGCATTAGTGTGGGCCAGTTTTTAGGGGAAAAAAATGGACTGATAGGCCTCAGATTACAGTTATCTTCCCATTTGGTTGTCCAAAATCCGGAAGTTTCACCGCGCAAGTAGTCTGCTGTTTGACTGTGATTATTTCATGGCAGACAGCTATGAAGTGGCAACTGTTTGACTGAAGTGACAGGGGATAGCATGTAGTTTGTAAACATGTGTAACTTGCTGACATTGAAGACTTGTTTGTGGTAATTCCGGCCCATGCAAAAGTAGTGCTTTTTGTGTAAAATGGGTGTACTCCGGCCTGGTTTAGAGGGTGTGTCTGTTTAAAGCAATATGCTGGGAGAAAGAGCTGGACAACAGGGGTTGTCCTTTTCAGGGTATGTGTCCCCCATGCAGGCAAAGGTACATACAAAACTTCACGGGCCTGCTGATATTAATAAAAATGTTATAGCCACTAAGGCTATATAGAAACATATAGCGAAATTAATTGTGGTCTGAGGCCTGATATAGTTCACACATTACACCGGTTAAATGCTTGATTCTGATGAAAGTATTATAACCAGAGAGGTGAAATTACACAGACTGATTGTGCATACCACAAGGAATATGAAAACTAATTTATTTATTTTCTAAATATTTTATTAAATTAAAAAACATTTTTTTTTAATTTATTAAAAATTAAAATTAAGATTTTCAACTTTTAAATTTCAGTATCCTCCAAAATAGCATAAAATGACCTCTGATGTTACTACAGGTTGTTGCAATATTTTTTTAACAGTTTTGAGCTAATAATTTGGTAAAAAAGAGCAAAAGTTGGATTTTGTTAGTCAATATTGTGATTTTAATTTTTTTTACATATTGAATTTTAATGAGTTCTCAATTATTGCAATTGGACAGAAGATCTAAATATAATGAATATATCACTACTAAATGTAATTAAACACTTTAAATAAATAGTATACAGTTTTTAACAAGATTAAGTACTCTAATAATACATTTCACCTACATTTATGTAAATTACACACTTCAGTCATTTTTCAAAAATGGTCTTTTATCCTTAGAAAATCTAATAGGCTAATATTCTATGCTGTCTGAATGTATTTATTTGTGTTCAGTAATCAGATGCTGGTATACTTGTCAAGTTTATTGCAGAAAATGTGCCAAAAAGGTTAACATTTGGCTTGTAATACATATGGCAGAATAATCCATAATCCATATTCAGTGGTCATTACTACAAACATTCTTCCAATCAAGAAATACTACACTGAGGTATCCCAGACACTGGCACATGACTACACTTGTTAACAGTTATCACTGGAAACTGAAAAATATGGTGCAAGTACCTCTTGGTAGGATTTATATCAGCATTTTGTAACAAAATCTTCATTTTCAAAGTTGTCAACAAAAAAAAATATTATGGTGTATACCTAAGTAATATCTGTAGGGCATATTCATATTAATATGCATTTATATGGACTGTTTTGCCTTTTACAAAGTGGCTACATGTCTAATACAGTAAATGATGTAGATTAAGTAAATACAGCAGGTCAAAATTGAATATGAGGCCTATCATGTCTAATTTTCCCTGAAATTAGTGTGTGTAAACATTTGTTGCAAATGGCCCCAATTTTGTGACTTTCACCATCCCTCTGACACATTTCTAATAATGTATCATGAATTCAGTCACCATATCTTTACTAAGCCTCCACTTATCATATCTAAAATGCAAAATTTTACAGTTTTAGATTTTTTTTGTTTTTTCAAAAATTTAAATTTAAGTTTAATATTTAATTAAAAATGAAGTAAAATCTAATGATTCATTTTTTTTCCTTTAAATATTTCAAAATCTTTCCAAGACAACACTGTGCAGATAGAACATATGTAGAAGAAAAAATAGCTGCTCATTGTATGAAGAAATTCCAAAATTTGATAAAGTTATTACATTTTGAAGTTGGTGTCCCTCAAGTTTCCATTGCTAAAATTGGCCATGGCAAGGCACTGTGGTAGGTGTTTTAACACAGCCTCTGTATACTCTCAGTTTAAAGGTGACATACCGATACTTACCGAGCATTGCTTTAATATGTATATCATTGGAATGCATTAGTGTGGGCCAGTTTTTAGGGGAAAAAATGGACTGATAGGCCTCAGATTACAGTTATCTTCCCATTTGGTTGTCCAAAATCCGGAAGTTTTCACCGCGCAAGTAGTCTGCTGTTTGACTGTGATTATTTCATGGCAGACAGCTATGAAGTGGCAACTGTTTGACTGAAGTGACAGGGGATAGCATGTAGTTTGTAAACATGTGTAACTTGCTGACATTGAAGACTTGTTTGTGGTAATTCCGGCCCATGCAAAAGTAGTGCTTTTTGTGTAAAATGGGTGTACTCCGGCCTGGTTTAGAGGGTGTGTCTGTTTAAAGCAATATGCTGGGAGAAAGAGCTGGACAACAGGGGTTGTCCTTTTCAGGGTATGTGTCCCCCATGCAGGCAAAGGTACATACAAAACTTCACGGGCCTGCTGATATTAATAAAAATGTTATAGCCACTAAGGCTATATAGAAACATATAGCGAAATTAATTGTGGTCTGAGGCCTGATATAGTTCACACATTACACCGGTTAAATGCTTGATTCTGATGAAAGTATTATAACCAGAGAGGTGAAATTACACAGACTGATTGTGCATACCACAAGGAATATGAAAACTAATTTATTTATTTTCTAAATATTTTATTAAATTAAAAAACATTTTTTTTTTTTAATTTATTAAAAATTAAAATTAAGATTTTCAACTTTTAAATTTCAGTATCCTCCAAAATAGCATAAAATGACCTCTGATGTTACTACAGGTTGTTGCAATATTTTTTAACAGTTTTGAGCTAATAATTTGGTAAAAAAGAGCAAAAGTTGGATTTTGTTAGTCAATATTGTGATTTTAATTTTTTTTTACATATTGAATTTTAATGAGTTCTCAATTATTGCAATTGGACAGAAGATCTAAATATAATGAATATATCACTACTAAATGTAATTAAACACTTTAAATAAATAGTATACAGTTTTTAACAAGATTAAGTACTCTAATAATACATTTCACCTACATTTATGTAAATTACACACTTCAGTCATTTTTCAAAAATGGTCTTTTATCCTTAGAAAATCTAATAGGCTAATATTCTATGCTGTCTGAATGTATTTATTGTGTTCAGTAATCAGATGCTGGTATACTTGTCAAGTTTATTGCAGAAAATGTGCCAAAAAGGTTAACATTTGGCTTGTAATACATATGGCAGAATAATCCATAATCCATATTCAGTGGTCATTACTACAAACATTCTTCCAATCAAGAAATACTACACTGAGGTATCCCAGACACTGGCACATGACTACACTTGTTAACAGTTATCACTGGAAACTGAAAAATATGGTGCAAGTACCTCTTGGTAGGATTTATATCAGCATTTTGTAACAAAATCTTCATTTTCAAAGTTGTCAACAAAAAAAAAAATATTATGGTGTATACCTAAGTAATATCTGTAGGGCATATTCATATTAATATGCATTTATATGGACTGTTTTGCCTTTTACAAAGTGGCTACATGTCTAATACAGTAAATGATGTAGATTAAGTAAATACAGCAGGTCAAAATTGAATATGAGGCCTATCATGTCTAATTTTCCCTGAAATTAGTGTGTAAACATTTGTTGCAAATGGCCCCAATTTTGTGACTTTCACCATCCCTCTGACACATTTCTAATAATGTATCATGAATTCAGTCACCATATCTTTACTAAGCCTCCACTTATCATATCTAAAATGCAAAATTTTACAGTTTTAGATTTTTTTGTTTTTTGTCAAAAAATTTAAATTTAAGTTTAATATTTAATTAAAAATGAAGTAAAATCTAATGATTCATTTTTTTTCCTTTAAATATTTCAAAATCTTTCCAAGACAACACTGTGCAGATAGAACATATGTAGAAGAAAAAATAGCTGCTCATTGTATGAAGAAATTCCAAAATTTGATAAAGTTATTACATTTTGAAGTTGGTGTCCCTCAAGTTTCCATTGCTAAAATTGGCCATGGCAAGGCACTGTGGTAGGTGTTTTAACACAGCCTCTGTATACTCTCAGTTTAAAGGTGACATACCGATACTTACCGAGCATTGCTTTAATATGTATATCATTGGAATGCATTAGTGTGGGCCAGTTTTTAGGGGAAAAAATGGACTGATAGGCCTCAGATTACAGTTATCTTCCCATTTGGTTGTCCAAAATCCGGAAGTTTCACCGCGCAAGTAGTCTGCTGTTTGACTGTGATTATTTCATGGCAGACAGCTATGAAGTGGCAACTGTTTTGACTGAAGTGACAGGGGATAGCATGTAGTTTGTAAACATGTGTAACTTGCTGACATTGAAGACTTGTTTGTGGTAATTCCGGCCCATGCAAAAGTAGTGCTTTTTGTGTAAAATGGGTGTACTCCGGCCTGGTTTAGAGGGTGTGTCTGTTTAAAGCAATATGCTGGGAGAAAGAGCTGGACAACAGGGGTTGTCCTTTTCAGGGTATGTGTCCCCCATGCAGGCAAAGGTACATACAAAACTTCACGGGCCTGCTGATATTAATAAAAATGTTATAGCCACTAAGGCTATATAGAAACATATAGCGAAATTAATTGTGGTCTGAGGCCTGATATAGTTCACACATTACACCGGTTAAATGCTTGATTCTGATGAAAGTATTATAACCAGAGAGGTGAAATTACACAGACTGATTGTGCATACCACAAGGAATATGAAAACTAATTTATTTATTTTCTAAATATTTTATTAAATTAAAAAACATTTTTTTTAATTTATTAAAAATTAAAATTAAGATTTTCAACTTTTAAATTTCAGTATCCTCCCAAAATAGCATAAAATGACCTCTGATGTTACTACAGGTTGTTGCAATAATTTTTTAACAGTTTTGAGCTAATAATTTGGTAAAAAAAGAGCAAAAGT
>NW_024537243.1:0-5572 GCF_016097555.1 Gigantopelta aegis | reverse complement strand
ACCAGGAGTCCAAAAAAAAAATGTTTTGTTTAACGACACCACTAGAGCACATTGATTAATCAATCATCGGCTATTGGATGTCAAACATTTGGTAATTCTGACTCGTAGTCATCAGAGGAGAGGAAACCCGCTACATGCAGCAAGGGATCTTTTATATACACTTTCCCAGACAGGAGAGCACATACCACGACCTTTGATACACCAGTCGCGGTGCACTGGCTGGAACGAGAAATAGCCAAATGGGCCCACCGAAGGGGATCGATCCCACACCGACCGCGCATCAAGCGAGCGCTTTACCACTGGGCTACGTCCCGCCCCGGCCGATATAGATGATCAGTTTTTAAAAGACGTGTAATAGCTGAATCAAGAGGGTCAAATACCAGTCTGTTTTAAACCACTACGTGCGTCAGTTCTTTGAATTACTTCTTAATCAATATCGTTTTCAAAATAAACTTTCTGTTTTTACTATTAAATATATTAAGGATAATAGGTTCCTTGACTTGAATGATGATGTATTAATCTTTAAATATCCTCTTAATAATTAGTATTAGCAGCCAATATTCCTCAATACTTTATAAGAAATTTATAAAGTTTTAAATAATAATACAAGTGTGCTTGGTTTGAGTCAGTGAGTGGTTGTTTGTGTGTGTGTTTTTATTGTATTTTTTATTATATACATGTATTTATTTAGGTATTCTGTTGATATTGTAAATAAAAAGATTTTTTAAAAGGCCATTAGTCTACAGGCTGGTAGGTACTGGGTTCGGATCCCAGTCGAGGCATGGGATTTTTAATCCAGACACCGACTCCAAACCCTGGGTGAGTGCTCCGCAAGGCTCAGAGGGTAGGTGTAAACCACTTGCACCGACCAGTGATCCATAACTGGTTCAACAAAGGCCATGGTTTGTGCTATCTTGCCTGTGGGAAGCGTAAATAAAAGATCCCTTGCTGCCTGTCGTAAAAGAGTAGCCTATGTGGCGACAGCGGGTTTCCTCTAAAAAACAGTGTCAGAATGACCATATGTTTGACATCCAATAGCCGATGATAAGATAAAACATCAATGTGCTCTATTGGCGTCGTTAAATAAAACAAACTTTACTTTTTGTAAAAAGCATGGAGTGTTGATAATGTTATAGGAATGAAAGAGTGAAATATTCCTACAATTAGAGGCACGAGACAGAAAAAATCTGTGAAACTGAAAGCTTTTCACAAAGCTGGTCTGACGTGCATCATTCTACACCCAGTTTCAACCAAATTAAGTTAACAGTTATTATTATAGCATTATCAAAACTAAATGGGAGTTCAGCTTGAAATTGGCGTGCAATTTCACGTGCGCGCGCCATTGGTCTCAGGATTTGTAAAGTTTGGTTTAGACAAATTTGAAACTGTAAAACTGAGCTTCAAATTAGCAGCGAGCTTCAATTTAGCGATTACAAATATATAATTATCATATATCATATTATATCACATGACATCATATAAAGAGGATAATAAACGAGTTACCAGTTATTATCAAATTTATGTCCCGAGTGCAATAATGTTCACTTGTCACGAGCTTTAGGTGTTATTCTATTTATTACCCTAGCTATTTGGGGGTTTTAAAAGTCTTTATTTTCGATATAGCCTACATCGGCTACACGTCCATGTATTATATAGAAACGACGTAAACTATTTTACTGTTCTGGGTATTGCTTTAACTTTGTATTTTATTCACTGTTCACGGATAATTTTTAAAACCCAAAGTTATATATATATATATAAAAATCTATAATGAATTGCATTAAACTACCATTTTATTACAAGTTTAACACTGAAACTAGAAATACGTAAACGCAAATGCTTTGCCAAATCGTGATGACGTCATAATTAGTACCAACAAGGTGATTGGTTTGTTGGCGTCAAATCGTCCAATAGTAGTGTACATTAAACCAATGCATGATAATTTCTCTGTGAGAAATTATGATTTTTATTTTTCCCGTTATGAGTGCCTGCTGGGGTAATAAATTATATTATATTATATTATATTATATTATATTATATTATATTATATTATTTATCATTGTTTAAAGACATTGTGCTGAGCTTGCAGCCATTATAAGATGATTTCGACTACTGGAGTCTTTAGGCAACTAAAATTACATATTAAATACATTTTCTTCTTTAGAATACCAGTGGCTGTATATCCAATTGCGTTTGTAATTTTACGCTAATATTTGTAGTAGTCATTTTTCATTTTAGTAGTTCGTAATACGAAATTATTGGGAGGTAAAATCCACTTTGGATTACTACAAACATAAGCGTACAAGACAGCGGGCAGAGGGGAAACTGCCCCTCTAGAGCTGGATAAAAAAAAATCCTCAAATTCGTGCAAAAATTATAGATATATTCGGGCAAAATGTGCTAAACTGAGGCCTTTTTACCATGTATTTCCAACATTGTACCTGCAAGATTAGTTGTAAAAAAGAAGAAGTTTGTTTTGTTTAACGACACCACTAGAGCACATTGATTAATGAATCATCGGCAATTGGATGTCAAAATTAGTTGTAATTCATGTAAAAAATTATAATAATAATAAATAATAAATAATAATAATAGTTTGCAGCCCTATATAGCTGTTTGGTAGTAATGCTGAGAGGGAAAAAAAACGTTATTCAGATTCTGGCAGTTTTGTTTAATTAGGTCACAAACTAACCTTCCCCCACTACACAAATGGACGCCCATACACCTATAACAACAAACACCTTGTATATACAGACACTGGTATTCTAAATAAGAAAATGCCTTTAATAATATGTAATTTTACTCATCAAAAAGGCTCCGTTAGTCGAATACATCTTCCAACTGTTGCGAACTCAAGACATGTCTCTTTAACCTTACCATAATCTCCGTATTGGTAGCATTTTGGTTCCTCCTCAGCTCGTTGTGTTTCTTGACGATTGCCAGCTTCTCGTAATACAAAAAGAAAGCCTTTGACGTGTCTGTCGCTCGTTTCGACCTCTTGAGTTCAAAGGAAACACCGTCCAGTGTCCGCGCCTTGTCCACGCCATTCTGCAAGGTGTTGGTCAAGTCCAGCAACCAAACTGCCATCAGTAGGAAAACCGCAAACTTCATTTTGCTGAATTCGCGTCTTGACGTAGGTTTACGTACACCAGGCTAATGTAGTAGGCACAGTGTCTTGACGTAGGTTTACGTACGCCGGGCTAATGCAGTAGGCACAGTAGGTTTACGTATTTCAGGTTACTGTAGTACGTCTTGATGTAGGTTTACGTATTCCAGGCGACTGTTGTACGCACAACGTGTTGACGTAGGTTTATGTATTCCAGACTTGTACGCACAGCGTCCTGACGTATACCAGGTTAATGTAGCAGGCACAGCAGCAGAATGTGGATCTGGAAATAAGAGGTCTTCATTTCATGTCAGCTCATTATATAAACGAGAATACAAACCAACCCACCCACCTCAAATGTCAATCAACTTCTTAAAATACCTAAACAAGACACCAAACAAAAAGAAGTAGACCATGAAATATATATATTACTGGGCTGAAAAGGCAACATATGATGACATTAGGGAACGTAGATTATGGCTATTAGTGTGAGAACCCGAACAATACGCTAGTGTACAGCAAAATGTCGGGGTATTCAGGTCCACGTGTTCCTTTCACCTTTTTACACTTGCTAAAGTTTACAGTGCATGATTATGTATGAAGTTCTTCGCGTTACAAAAACAAAAACAAATCTGAAGAAGGAGGCTTTTGTTTCTTCTTCTTCTTCTTCTTCTTTTCTTTTTTTCTTTCTTTTTGTATTCAGCATAATTGACTTTAGCGTCTCTTGGTTAACCTAGTCGGCATGCGGTGTCCGATAAGTGACACAGCAAAACTCGGCTGATTTGGGGTGGGGTGGGATGGGGTGGTGGGTTGGTATAGTATATACAACGTTTTATTGTTATTTCTGAAAGATGGAAGCCTACACATCATGATTCCACTTGATGACACCGTGTCACCTTTTTTATTAGCAACATTCAAAACCACATAGACTTCTTTCACTACCAGCTTCACTTAGAGTCCGTCTCAGTCTCCGTGAACAATGATTTTTGTAAAGAATTTCAGTTTGATTTGACGTAAGAAGAAAAGTAAAAGTGCTTTGGAAATAATAACCCCACCCACCCACCCACCCACCCACCCAAAAAAAAAAATAAAAAAAAAAATAAAAAAAACATTTTTTAGAAAATAATCGGCTCAGAAATAAATAACTTACTGTAAAAAATAGTACATCATATTATACTCTTTCCGATTAGCAGCAAGGGATCTTTTATTTGCGCTTCCCACAGGTAGGATAGCGCAAACCATGGCCTTTGTTGAACCAGTTATGGATCACTGGTCGGTATCTGGATTAAAAATCCCATGCCTCGACTGGGATCCGAACCCAGTACCTACCAGCCTGTAGACCGACCCAGCACGAAAAATGCATCGACCGTTGGGTGTCCAACTGATAACGGTACAGTTATAAATAGAGTGAAACAAGAGTCTGTGATGTTGAAATGGGGGTGGGGGGAACACCATCTAAAAATAGACTAGAGCTCATCTCCATAACAGTTACGTCTTAGACGTACGTGTGCTTTTAAATTTATGAAAAATGCATTTCGTGGTATTAGAAACACCAGGATGGCTAGAAATGTAAGAAATTACTCTAATAGTGAAGAATACGCGTTAGTGTTTAAAAACTAGGGTCTGTCGCTTTAACTCATGTTTTGGGTGGACAAACGACTCGGATACAATACAATATAATACAATACAATACAATCCCATTTGAAAAAAGAAAAAGCAAAGATATGAAATAGTTATAACAACAATAAACAACTGATTTAATACACACATCTGCATCCATACGCCACACAGACATAAATACACATACACACATGTACGCATACTCACTCACGCACACACACACATTTGCATTCATACACACATTCACACGCACGCACACACAGACACACACACACACACATACACACACAGACAGAGACAGACAGACGCACAGACACACAAGACATACACAGTAAGATAACAATGAAATGTGTGTCCAGGACAGTGTGCTCCAAGTTCAGTTAAAGTCGTAGACCATAGTTTCAACCCGTAAAAATGGAATATAAGTTTAATTAATCTACAAACCTGTAAGTGTAACACATTTGGATAAAGTTACAACAGAATGAAACAAGAGTCAGTAGCGTTGAAGCGGTGACATACCCTTGAAAATAGATTAAATCTCGACTCTATAGCCGTGTCACGGGGATTCTATAATTCCCGTAACTGAATAAAACACGATTATCAAAATATCTCTCCTAACTGTATATCTATTAGATCTCTCTGTAACAGGCTGTTAAACCCTAGTATGGCTCGTCTCCAGGTATGATCAGAGATACGATCTTATATAAAGTATATATATTTATAGCACGTTTAGCTCACTAGAAACACAACAAAAACACAATACACTTTGGAATCTGTATTAATCTACGCTGACAAATGTACAGCCGTAGTAGTTAATTAATAACAGCAATAATAACAACCCAGCAC
>NW_024537242.1:0-6858 GCF_016097555.1 Gigantopelta aegis | reverse complement strand
TAGAGAAAAGATATACAAGGTTTGAGGTGGAAAAAGAGTCAGGGGTGAGCTGTTAAGTTAAGATAGATCTAACAAATCAACATTTTTAATTTATAAATTTACTTATATTGGTAATGATCCTCTATAAATTGATCTTCTGATAGCCAACTAGTGTTATGTACAAACACTGATGTTGATTGACCTAATGCACAAGTTTGCCAATTTGAAAGAAAAGGAAGAAACAAGCATTTCCTGAATATTTTTAGCACAAACATTTAGAAACATTATTAATAGAATTAGGAACAACACTCCCCTCCATGATAAGTCTTGTTGACAATTCTGGAAATACAAAAAGAATTATTAAACATAAACTCTAAGCAAAAGACAAGTATAGAATATGTAAGGGAATGTCTTTCAAAATGTCAAAAGTTGTAAATTACAGACAATTGTAAGAAAAACTATTGACCAATAGGAAGGATACTGTATAAAGTTACGCATTTTTGGATTAAATATATGCCATTAATTTTTTTTTTATAATTAATATATGCCAAACAAACAGAAGAAAACATGTTTGCTCTAATAATTGCTAGGGAACATACAGAATTTTCTTCAAATTGCAACATGGGAATTTTCCATAAAAAATATTTCATCATGAAGTCAGGCAAATTTTCATTTACCTTGACAGGCTCTTGCCAATAGTTGTACCCATAACTAGATGCATCTATAATCAAACAGTGTGTTGTACCGAGATTACCAATATAGTAAATGTTGAGAAAAGCTACACTTATAGCTAAGTCTAAACTTAACTTTCTGGAACATCAATTCTATTATGGTTAAGCTGTGCACTTGCCATACCTATAGTTTTAAACATTGTATGCCATCTGTATCGATTGAATAAAGTTGATAAATCAATTCTCTTACCTATTTTACTCTTAGTATAATTTATTAGTAAGTTCATATACAGTGGTAGCATGCATGCTATTGCAAAATATAAACTAACATCACACAGAGAAACTGTGGTGAGGATTCTGCACATATTGCTTTACATGATCATATCGTCTTATTCAACATGTTGAGTTCAGTAGATTCTCTATCTATTTTGTACTATTACCAAGCATCATTTATAAAGTAATAAACATTGCAGTACATCAAGCTTTATTTGACATTCAGTTTGGATCTTTAACTACATTATCCACACTGAATTCTAAAGCTGTGACAAAGGTTGCTAGTATGGGGCAAAGACCTGTTCAAGTTATCTGTTTAGTGTCTATGGAAAGTCTGATATTTTGCTCAACTATCTTTTTCAAAAGTTATTTATGTGTGATATTATTCATGTATAAGGTATTATATTTACCAAATATGGTAGTACATCATTGTTACTTTTGTTGACTTTACATACCTCAAATTTTAACAAAATACAGACGTATATTCCTGAGCTGGGTGGGACATAAATATTTAGTCAGTTAACTAGACTCCTATTACATTTAATGTCATGGAGTTCAACAAAAACTAAGTAATGCTGTTTCTGGAAGCATGAGGAAAATTTTCAAAATACGGCATGGGTCCAAAGCTAGGACAATTTATGAAAAAGGTTTTTATTGTCTAAATAATCCTCCAATATATTGATGACACAAATTTGATAACCAGTAAAATCTTTTTACAATGCACGTGGTCTTATATGTTGTAGGTGTTTATAGTAAGTTGCCAACTGATTCAATGTAAAGATTGATTGGTTGATTTAGCTAATGTATAGGTATACAGGTTGTTTGTAGTAAACCTATTTGATGTAAAAAAAGTAAACATGACACTGTTTTGATAATTAAATTAACTAGAATTGACTGTTGTTGTAGCTAATGATTAGAACTAATAACAATTTTGCATTGTGCATATATGGATGCCTGCAATCCAAATAATATTCATTAATGGCTTTAAAAAAAATATAACCACTAATTTAAAGACACATCCTGTTTGGCTACCATAACTATGAAATTGACAGTATAAATGGCTTGAATAAATTACTTCTCAGAAAGGGCATTTAGCAACAGGACTAGCTAGAAATTTACAATTAAACTTTTATAGTTTAATAATCAATCATTGATATTATTGAATCAATTGTTATATATATGCATCAAACTACTGTCTACAGTGTTGATAGATAGACATAGAAGACATTCATTTATAGACAGTTTCTCCATGTAGTTGTTGTACTTAATATCCATATTGTAGTTGGTTATTAGGTAACTGCATTATAGTTTGTGTTATCAACATGTTTAAGTTATGTATCTGATTTTACTTTTTATCAAAGATATTTATCAAGCAATAAACATTACGTATTAGGCTATTTCATGGTCCTTCAACTAACTTTTTCAAATGAATTCTTTATCAAAAAAAATCATCTATATCATTTAGTTATTACTAATTCAATTTAATAACGGCAGCTTCTCTATTATATATGTATTTATATGTGTGTGTGTATACGTAACCTCTAAGGGTTTCAAATAATAAAACTTTAATGATAAGTTTAACTTACAGTTGTATAGTAGTAGATAGATGTATTAATATTGTGCTGTATACTACTCCTCCATTTCATACAAATGCAACAAGAAATTGTAAAAAATCAATTAATTGATGCTTTCTTATTCACTTAATAGTAAATGAAACTTATTAGGAAATAGAGAAACACATCAGTACAATGACTACACCATTAATAAGTCCTGGATAATTCAAGACATTTTGCTACTGTAGGCGAAATATTACAACACACAGCAGGTAGTGCTATCATTATGTAAAATAGAAAAACCATCTTTTCACTTTGTTTTTCTTCACTTGGTTTGGTAGTAAATATTGAGTTGCAGACCTCTCTATTTGTTCTACTCCAGGACTTAAATTGGATTACAAATGTAGAGGTTTTTTGACTTCTGTCTCCTCCATAATTTTTAGGAGATACTGTGATTAACAAAATGAAATTAGAATATTAAATTTATTGCATAATCTGGTATATAAAATGGTTTTGACAGGTATAGGGTTGTTATTTATATATGATAATAATACTCAATTTTATAATGAAACATATGTCATATAATATACTTTTTTGGATATTAAGTTTATTTTTATAAAAATAAATTAATGTTAATTTTATTATCTAATTATCTATTACTATAATTTTGATGACATTTTGTTAAACTGTCGTAGTACAGACTAGTATCATTCATTGGTCTTTTTAAAAAAGTAGATTTAGTATTACAGCAAAGTCCAAGTGTTTGCTTGTACAGATCATACACATGAAGCAAGGTCATTTATTAGATTAACCACACCGCTGCTTGAACCACCATCAACTGATTAGATAGTTTCTCATATACTGTATGTATCAGGACACAAAGCAGCATTGATATTGGCAGAAATCACAATAATCAATATCTACTCAAATTGATTCAAAATCTTGCAAGTCTTTGCAGCAGTATTCGATTTATTCGTAGGTTAAGACTAAATTTCTAAGCATCTCAGATGACAATTGGTCAAATAATGGTGTCTCTTGATCTGTTGAAACCACTAGTTAAGCACTCAAACCGAGACTTACAAAAGGGCCATATTAGTAATTAAGCGTGTGTTAACTCTGTTAAGTTAGTATCTAACTTGTTTATGGTTAAAAAGTTATTGGAACGTACTATAAGAAGCAAAAGAAAAATAAAAAAATAATGCAAATTGCTTAGGAAGGTCATTATGACTAATTAATATTAACGGAAGTGCTTTTTAATTTCGTTGTAGTTAAAGTGTTTTTTCTACTTCTTCCAGGAAGTACAGACTATTTCCTGCTTTGATATTCAGCTTAGGAAAAGTTAAGATCGTTAAAAAAAAAAAAACAAATATGACTGATAAACCAGTGACTGGTAAGCCTAGCTATATATTGAATTCGTTGTTGGTCCAGAAACTATGCTAAAATAATTTCATCACTAAGTTCGAATTCCCAGCTTCTTGTCATCGTTGAATAGTTAATTAATTTATATATTGTCAATAGTGTTACATTATAATATTGTAAGAACCTTTTTGTGAGCTAGTTGAAACAGAAACATTAGGTACCTTCCAGCATACTACAATCTTTCACTACTTTGCATTAAAACATCTTTAGGAAACAAGAAAAACAAATAAATTAAAGTATCTTTTTAACAAACAGATGTACGCTGTGTACAGGTAGTGTTCAAAGTCTTACTATTTAGCGTATTTTTAATGTAGGGTTTAGTATCTATAATGTGTTTGACAGTTTAACATATTTAAATGCTGCTACAACATACCAACCATGCAGTGCTGATAAATATTGAAACTTGAAGAAAAAGTAATTTTAGAAAGTCTGTAAATAAATCTACAATAAAGTCCTGTTATAAGTACGTTTAAATTGTATTAAAAAATTGTGTTTAAAATTGCATTAAAATAGTATTAATATTACATTAATTTGTATTAAAATTGTGTTAAAATGTGTTAATATTCCATTAAATTGTATTAAGATGTTAAAACTGTGTTAAAAGTGCATTAAAATTTCATAAAAATGTTGTTAAGATTGTGCTAAAATTGTGTTAAAATTGTGTCAATAAGAAATAAACAGCACATATATTATAGTACTAAAATGCATGGAAACTGCGGCAGGTTGAGGGATGTTACTTGATTGATTGTCCTTGAGTTAAGTTCTTCATTAACTTCTCGTGGTTGTCCTAGCATCCTCTCAATCTTTTAACTAACTGATCTGACAAAACCATATATATTCAATACCTTCAAAACGATATGTATGTAGTCATTTGGCCTCATCAATATGTCACAGTTACTACATAACACCAGTCTGTAATACTGTATAAGTGAAGTAAGGAATATAATAAGTTATTATAACAGGTATGTGAGTTGGGTGATCATATAGTCACTTACAGGATACAGATATAGATTAAGTGAGGTGCAGTGTAGTACGGGAAGTGGAAATAAGACTAATATACTATGTTATAATAATTACAAGTATGTAAGCTGTTTCTATTAATGTAGATGATGATTACTTGTAATGTTCCATTAAAAACATGAAAAAAAGCAATAGGCAGTCTCTGTCCTATTCATCCTCTTAGAAATGGAAGAACAGTGTCATCGATCTCTCTCTCATTTAATGGTCTCATTAGCCCGAGATAAAAAAGGCTCTGATAACATTTTATAGTTCTCCTTAATCCAATTAGCTTTTTAAAGGATTGTCCTTTAATTTTAGAAGTTTATTAACGTACAGTATAAGTGCATTATAAAATTTGAATTACTTCAGTAAAGTTCAGATATGTGGTCCTGAAATACTTGACAAGTGAATCTTCTTATACATCGTCTTAGAATTAAAACATTAACTTTCATTTATATATCACTATGAAAAGTACTATATATAGTACATGACTTGTATATACCTTAATCAGGATTTATGTATACTATGTATGTTAGATTAAATCTGTAGTCTTATACTATCATGATATGTTATTACAGATGACTACTCACAAAAACAAAAGGTTCTACACAAGCTCTTACAATGTTGCTATGTAATTAACCCAATACATGTAGAAGTAACACCAAGGTATGCATATGTTTACATTGCCAAATATATTACTTTATTCAAAAACACAGGCATAGCATTACTATACAATAGACTTATTCCTGTTATGATTATGCTATATAAGGTGAGGGAGGAGTGAGAGTTGAGATATCGTAGATTATTATTATATTTTTAAAATTATTAATATTTTTTAAGGCATAAGTTGCTTTACTGAGTCATATACTGCTGATCTTTCAGCTAACACCTAAATGTAAACAGATTTAAAGCTAATCGGCAACTAAAAAAAAACCATACCTTAGTTCAATTTGACAGGATGTCATCAGGCCAAGTCATCTCGCTTAAATTTCTTGGATTAAATATATTCATCAATTAGGTCAATACATCAGCTTTATACTTGAACGATCCGTATCATCATCAAGAATAATTCCAAGACGAATCTGTTGTATACCCACAGGCACTGTCTTTGACTTACTCAAAAACATTATCAGAAATGATCTCCTCTTGAAATAGTTCTCCTGCTAGATCAATGGTTGGGTCATTTTAGATTACACATTCAAATATGCTAGTACCACGTGGACTATAGAGCTCTACTGGCGCTTTAACTCAATAAAAGAGAGTCTATCCGAAACTGTATATCAAAAGGGTTGTTAAGGCAATTGTATAAATATTGAATAGTTGTAAATTCTGACAAACCTAATTATCTACAAAATGCACCTATTTTGTATAATATATATGGAACAAATGGTAACAGCCTATAAAAATGAGAGCGAAACATTCAGGACTTTCCTATATTACTTACATTGCATGATATATTGAAAAATCAACTAAGTAAACACTGATAATGTCGACATGCCCTTTAAAAACCTGTACAATAAATGCCCCATTATATGTTTACTAGTGTTGATGCAGGACTATACTTTTAATTTATATAGGTTTCCATGATACTTATTAATTATTAGTCTTGCATACATCTGCATGTAATAAACAAGTAGATAGATTGTCAAAACATATGGTACTTCATGGCAAATTAAAGGTTATATATTGGATATGTTTTACTGATATAGTCAAAACAATGATTCTGACAACTATAAATTGTTCTTATACATATTATATGTTAATATACAATTGTATATACCTGTGCTGGTCCCCTGATCAGTTTCATACTGAACCTTTGTAGGAAAAATAATTATTACTAATAATTATATCAAGTCCAACCCCCACACACCCTTCAACAACACAAAAAAAAGCAAACCAGTCCCCACCCACAACAAAACACCCCAAACAACCAACACTGCTTCTTGAGTCTAAGCCTATCAGAA
>NW_024537241.1:0-11087 GCF_016097555.1 Gigantopelta aegis | reverse complement strand
GTAGCACTTTTATTAATTTCACCAGGCCATTAGCATTTCACGGGAAACATTACCTGCCTGGGCCCATTGAACACTCGAAAGGACGACATCTGTTGTCCAGCTCTTTTCCGCGTTATATCAATGTAAACAAACACACGTGGGCTAAGGGACCGAATCACACCCATTTCTCTGCATTTTACACAAATTTTGCATGACTTCAATGTGCTCTGGGGGACATTATGCAGTATCCAGTGTAAACCAAGTGCACATATTCACTAACTGCATCCTCTCACCTGTCAAACCCAGTGTAACAATCCAGTATACTAAGCAGCTCCCCAGCCATTAATCACATCACAAGAAAACTATATTTTCTCGCATTAACTTCCGTATTTTGGACAACCAAATGGGTGGATAACTCTAGTCTGAGGCCTATCAGACCAAAATTGTTTTCACCATGACACTCAAACTCACATATGGCATTTAAATACATATGTCAAGTTGCATACAGGCAATAAAAAGAATATTTGATACCAAATATGGCTATTGGAGCCTGTGAAATGGGGGACTGCCTGTGCCGCAAAAGGCGGCAATCTGCGTCAAATTATTCCCAATAGTGGACTAGTAATTATGGAATAACTTTAAAAGTTACAGACATTTTTCTGAACAACAAAAAGAAACTTGCTCCTTATTGTGTTCTCTGCAATTGAAATATAGCAGTTGGCAGGAATATGATTTTTTCAAAAAAAAAATCAATTTAATTTAAATTGATACATTTTCAAAAAAAAATTCCCACAAAGTTCTCTTTTTAAACAAAATTTAATCTTTAAAACTGTAAAATTTTGGATACTGCACACAGTCAATATATGCCAATTACAAATTAGGACTGCTCGAGTGTCATTCTGGTGAGGGTAATTAGCAAGGTGTCTGCACACCGTAACAGGTCACACCTGAATGCAGAGGACAGGGCACCAGTCTGCAAAGATGCAGTACCGAATACACAGTGAACAAAAAAAAGCTGTCAACTGCCACTGCACTGAAATGTTTTAATGCATCAGAACTGAAAGTGACATCACACATGAACATATATATAAGGGTGGACATGCATACCACAATAAGTATTTCACTGTTTTATACACTACGAGTCACATCCATGGAAGGCAATACAAGACGAAAGACACAGTTCAAGAAGGGACATGCACCTTGGAATAAGGGTGCAACTCTGCTGCATGAACATGCAAGTCCAGAATCTCACACTGAGAAGTTGCGACCAGTAGTCCGGATGAATATAGACGAGTTTGCCTTGGTCACGAAGTCGAGTTCCACTTCAGCCACCATATCCACTCCAGATTGCGAAGGTGCGTCACAGCCAGTCCGCCTGCTACGTCCCATTACGAGTACATGTACTGCGTCTGAAATGAAAGAAGAACAACAGTGTAAAGACAAAGAAGGCATGAGAATAATGGACAATGACAGAATGGTAGATGCATGGAATGCAGCTTTCAGATACCACTCAACAGCTTCCCCTGAGTGCGACGAGCCTGAAATGCAAATATTAAAAGAGGTTAAGTGGGGTCTTTGTTGGAAAGTCACACTACACTGTGTGAATTGTGACTTCACTGCTCCTGAAAGCAAATTGTACAATGAGGTGAAGACAAATAAACCTGGCCCAAATGCAGCAAAAACTAATGTGGGTCTTGCTATCGGTCTCCAAGATACTCCCGTCGGCAATACGAGAGCGAGAGTGCTATTGGCAGGCATGGACATTCCACCACCGTGTCGGAGCAGTATGCAGAGAACATCATACAAGGTATCAACGGCTGTAACAGATCTAAATGAAAAAGATATGGCACAAAAAGTTGAGCTACTGAAAGACATTAACATGAAACGTGGAAATGAACGTGATGAAATTAACATAGCCATGGATGGGAGATACAACTCCACGACAATAACAAGTCGGAAGAAACCGGGCCAGAATGCATCACAAGCTATAGGACTTGCGTGTGAAACAATGACTGAAAGAAAATTCATTGTAAGTGCCTGCTTCCAGAATAAACTTTGTTGGACCGGAGCCTGGTTAAGAAACAAAGGTATTCATGTGACGTGTCCCGGTGGTCATCCTGACTGCACAGCAAACTTGCCGCCATTTGCTCCGCTGTCGGAATACGAGATGGGAAAAGATATCGGAACAGACTTGGCTCTACAAGGTATTCTCATAAAATACGTCACAACAGATGGAGATTCCAGATCATCTGCTGGAGTTGGTAGTGCTTTGAAACTTCTACATCCAATGTGGAAAGTGCAGCGGCTAGCCGATCCAACCCACTTAGGTCAGAGTCAGTTTCGTAAGTGTTACAAAGCTAACTTCAGTCCCGACATGTTTACTGGGTACACCCGTGAACAAAAGCGTGAAGCACAGAAGGTATTCAGCCAGGATATGAAAGCAAGGTGCAGTTTAATTCTTAAAGAACTGATGAAACTACACACTGGTAATATCGGTGTACTGAAACGAAACTTACCAAAGGTCCTGCAATCGACACTTTCGTGCTACGGTGGTGACTGTTCAAAGTGTTCGCGGTACTCGGTCGTCTGCAGTGGAGGAATAACGAACAACTGGTGGCACCGATCCATGTTCCTGGGTACACACAGAATCACAGAGCTGAATATGAATGAAAATGACAAAATGTTAGTACTGGAACTTCTGAAGATTAAACTAAGTATTTCAGCTGTAGAGCAAATGAAACTGTATACAGACACACAGAAATGTGAGGCTGCGAACCGTTCTCTCAGTGTTTCCTTACCTAAGAATGTGAACTATTCACGAACGACTGACTGGGAGAGCTGCATCCACCATCCACAGGCTGAACAACGCCCCGGGAACATCCATGATAGAAAAGTGCAAGTACTGTGGCATCGAACTGTCAGCTCGGGTGAGGCGTTCACTGCGTCAGATGGACAAAGAGTCGGACTATCAAAAAAGATATCAAAACAATCCACAGGTGATTAAAAGGCACTTAGTCCAGCAAGGAAGTAAAATTAGAGATCACTTACGATATAAACATTTGCACAGAGATCAACAAGCTGACTACAAGAAAGGATTATTAGATATTGACAGTCAAAGAACAGACAACTCCTGTGACCACAGTTATTCAAAGTAATTTTTGTCACAAACCTTCAAGTGATACATATAATATAGGAACTATCAGTTTGCATGATAGCATTTCTGCTGTGGATATGAACCCTAGACATTGAAGACTGACTTTAAACAATAAAAAATAGTAATGTGAATAAATGTATGCTTTTGAATAAATGTATCATGTGATATTTATATGTGATATTTATATGTGATTTTATGACATAAAATATTTCTTTAAATTAAACTTTGTTATTGTTTTACATTCTTATATGTTATGCATTCTGAGATGCAAGAGGCAGGGAGGGTATTGTCCATGTCCCTGACAGACATCCCGGTTCACACATTGTATGCGCGAGCTGTTAATTGCATGTGGCTCAGCAGATAAGTGATCTTTAAACATACAAAGACGGTTATGGCACAGGTGACTGATGTCACTGCCATCTATGTCCATCTCCTTATTAAAGACCATGAAACTTAATCTGTGAGCATTTACTGTACGATACTGGCCTGTGATTGGTGATTTGAACTTAATAGCACCATATCCATTTGGTCTGGGAGGCCCATTCCACATTATACATTCACCATTTGGCCCAGGATCACATTTTGAAAAAATTACCCTCTGGTATTTTTGATAAAAAGCCTCCATTTTCACTTGTTCAATTAGCTCAATTACTCAAAGTGAGGCCCTCACAGGGTGCAGGGATACATTCTGATTGAAAAGAATGACCTATGACCTGATAGGGGTACAATGCATGCTGAATTATGTCATAATTTGTGAAATTACAAATTTTGAAAATATAAATATAATAAAATTTAATTTAATTTAAAGAAATAAAATATTCATCACCCAAACTGATAACTTTCAGATTTCCACCTATCTGCACAATTATCATGTACATTTTGAGTGCTGTAACTGGCATAATTACCTCACAATTTGGTATCAAAGTGTGTCACCCTGTGTCAAACATCATTGAAGAAATCCTCCATATTGACTTATTTGACCTTAACCTTCAAAGTGAGGCTCTCATAGGGTGTAGGGATACAGCCTGATTGAAAAGAATGACCTATGACCTGATAGGGGTACAATGCATGCTGAATTATGTCATAATTTGTGAAATTACAAATTTTGAAAATATAAATATAATAAAATTTAATTTAATTAAACAAAATAAAATATTCACCACCCAAACTGATTAGTTTCAGATTTCCACCTATCTGGACAATTAGCATGTACATTTTGAGTGCTGTAACTGACATTGTTACCTCACAATTAGGTATCAAAGTGTGTCACCCTGTGTCAAACATCCTACTATATCAGGCCTCAGACCACAATTAATTTCACTATGTATTCTCATGTAGCCCCAGTGGCTGTAGCACTTTTATTAATTTCACCAGGCCATTAGCATTTCACGGGAAACATTACCTGCCTGGGCCCATTGAACACTCGAAAGGACGACATCTGTTGTCCAGCTCTTTTCCGCGTTATATCAATGTAAACAAACACACGTGGGCTAAGGGACCGAATCACACCCATTTCTCTGCATTTTACACAAATTTTGCATGACTTCAATGTGCTCTGGGGGACATTATGCAGTATCCAGTGTAAACCAAGTGCACATATTCACTAACTGCATCCTCTCACCTGTCAAACCCAGTGTAACAATCCAGTATACTAAGCAGCTCCCCAGCCATTAATCACATCACAAGAAAACTATATTTTCTCGCATTAACTTCCGTATTTTGGACAACCAAATGGGTGGATAACTCTAGTCTGAGGCCTATCAGACCAAAATTGTTTTCACCATGACACTCAAACTCACATATGGCATTTAAATACATATGTCAAGTTGCATACAGGCAATAAAAAGAATATTTGATACCAAATATGGCTATTGGAGCCTGTGAAATGGGGGACTGCCTGTGCCGCAAAAGGCGGCAATCTGCGTCAAATTATTCCCAATAGTGGACTAGTAATTATGGAATAACTTTAAAAGTTACAGACATTTTTCTGAACAACAAAAAGAAACTTGCTCCTTATTGTGTTCTCTGCAATTGAAATATAGCAGTTGGCAGGAATATGATTTTTTCAAAAAAAAAAATCAATTTAATTTAAATTGATACATTTTCAAAAAAAAAATTCCCACAAAGTTCTCTTTTTAAACAAAATTTAATCTTTAAAAACTGTAAAATTTTGGATACTGCACACAGTCAATATATGCCAATTACAAATTAGGACTGCTCGAGTGTCATTCTGGTGAGGGTAATTAGCAAGGTGTCTGCACACCGTAACAGGTCACACCTGAATGCAGAGGACAGGGCACCAGTCTGCAAAGATGCAGTACCGAATACACAGTGAACAAAAAAAAGCTGTCAACTGCCACTGCACTGAAATGTTTTAATGCATCAGAACTGAAAGTGACATCACACATGAACATATATATAAGGGTGGACATGCATACCACAATAAGTATTTCACTGTTTTATACACTACGAGTCACATCCATGGAAGGCAATACAAGACGAAAGACACAGTTCAAGAAGGGACATGCACCTTGGAATAAGGGTGCAACTCTGCTGCATGAACATGCAAGTCCAGAATCTCACACTGAGAAGTTGCGACCAGTAGTCCGGATGAATATAGACGAGTTTGCCTTGGTCACGAAGTCGAGTTCCACTTCAGCCACCATATCCACTCCAGATTGCGAAGGTGCGTCACAGCCAGTCCGCCTGCTACGTCCCATTACGAGTACATGTACTGCGTCTGAAATGAAAGAAGAACAACAGTGTAAAGACAAAGAAGGCATGAGAATAATGGACAATGACAGAATGGTAGATGCATGGAATGCAGCTTTCAGATACCACTCAACAGCTTCCCCTGAGTGCGACGAGCCTGAAATGCAAATATTAAAAGAGGTTAAGTGGGGTCTTTGTTGGAAAGTCACACTACACTGTGTGAATTGTGACTTCACTGCTCCTGAAAGCAAATTGTACAATGAGGTGAAGACAAATAAACCTGGCCCAAATGCAGCAAAAACTAATGTGGGTCTTGCTATCGGTCTCCAAGATACTCCCGTCGGCAATACGAGAGCGAGAGTGCTATTGGCAGGCATGGACATTCCACCACCGTGTCGGAGCAGTATGCAGAGAACATCATACAAGGTATCAACGGCTGTAACAGATCTAAATGAAAAAGATATGGCACAAAAAGTTGAGCTACTGAAAGACATTAACATGAAACGTGGAAATGAACGTGATGAAATTAACATAGCCATGGATGGGAGATACAACTCCACGACAATAACAAGTCGGAAGAAACCGGGCCAGAATGCATCACAAGCTATAGGACTTGCGTGTGAAACAATGACTGAAAGAAAATTCATTGTAAGTGCCTGCTTCCAGAATAAACTTTGTTGGACCGGAGCCTGGTTAAGAAACAAAGGTATTCATGTGACGTGTCCCGGTGGTCATCCTGACTGCACAGCAAACTTGCCGCCATTTGCTCCGCTGTCGGAATACGAGATGGGAAAAGATATCGGAACAGACTTGGCTCTACAAGGTATTCTCATAAAATACGTCACAACAGATGGAGATTCCAGATCATCTGCTGGAGTTGGTAGTGCTTTGAAACTTCTACATCCAATGTGGAAAGTGCAGCGGCTAGCCGATCCAACCCACTTAGGTCAGAGTCAGTTTCGTAAGTGTTACAAAGCTAACTTCAGTCCCGACATGTTTACTGGGTACACCCGTGAACAAAAGCGTGAAGCACAGAAGGTATTCAGCCAGGATATGAAAGCAAGGTGCAGTTTAATTCTTAAAGAACTGATGAAACTACACACTGGTAATATCGGTGTACTGAAACGAAACTTACCAAAGGTCCTGCAATCGACACTTTCGTGCTACGGTGGTGACTGTTCAAAGTGTTCGCGGTACTCGGTCGTCTGCAGTGGAGGAATAACGAACAACTGGTGGCACCGATCCATGTTCCTGGGTACACACAGAATCACAGAGCTGAATATGAATGAAAATGACAAAATGTTAGTACTGGAACTTCTGAAGATTAAACTAAGTATTTCAGCTGTAGAGCAAATGAAACTGTATACAGACACACAGAAATGTGAGGCTGCGAACCGTTCTCTCAGTGTTTCCTTACCTAAGAATGTGAACTATTCACGAACGATGACTGGGAGAGCTGCATCCACCATCCACAGGCTGAACAACGCCCCGGGAACATCCATGATAGAAAAGTGCAAGTACTGTGGCATCGAACTGTCAGCTCGGGTGAGGCGTTCACTGCGTCAGATGGACAAAGAGTCGGACTATCAAAAAAGATATCAAAACAATCCACAGGTGATTAAAAGGCACTTAGTCCAGCAAGGAAGTAAAATTAGAGATCACTTACGATATAAACATTTGCACAGAGATCAACAAGCTGACTACAAGAAAGGATTATTAGATATTGACAGTCAAAGAACAGACAACTCCTGTGACCACAGTTATTCAAAGTAATTTTTGTCACAAACCTTCAAGTGATACATATAATATAGGAACTATCAGTTTGCATGATAGCATTTCTGCTGTGGATATGAACCCTAGACATTGAAGACTGACTTTAAACAATAAAAAATAGTAATGTGAATAAATGTATGCTTTTGAATAAATGTATCATGTGATATTTATATGTGATATTTATATGTGATTTTATGACATAAAATATTTCTTTAAATTAAACTTTGTTATTGTTTTACATTCTTATATGTTATGCATTCTGAGATGCAAGAGGCAGGGAGGGTATTGTCCATGTCCCTGACAGACATCCCGGTTCACACATTGTATGCGCGAGCTGTTAATTGCATGTGGCTCAGCAGATAAGTGATCTTTAAACATACAAAGACGGTTATGGCACAGGTGACTGATGTCACTGCCATCTATGTCCATCTCCTTATTAAAGACCATGAAACTTAATCTGTGAGCATTTACTGTACGATACTGGCCTGTGATTGGTGATTTGAACTTAATAGCACCATATCCATTTGGTCTGGGAGGCCCATTCCACATTATACATTCACCATTTGGCCCAGGATCACATTTTGAAAAAATTACCCTCTGGTATTTTTGATAAAAAGCCTCCATTTTCACTTGTTCAATTAGCTCAATTACTCAAAGTGAGGCCCTCACAGGGTGCAGGGATACATTCTGATTGAAAAGAATGACCTATGACCTGATAGGGGTACAATGCATGCTGAATTATGTCATAATTTGTGAAATTACAAATTTTGAAAATATAAATATAATAAAATTTAATTTAATTTAAAGAAATAAAATATTCATCACCCAAACTGATAACTTTCAGATTTCCACCTATCTGCACAATTATCATGTACATTTTGAGTGCTGTAACTGGCATAATTACCTCACAATTTGGTATCAAAGTGTGTCACCCTGTGTCAAACATCATTGAAGAAATCCTCCATATTGACTTATTTGACCTTAACCTTCAAAGTGAGGCTCTCATAGGGTGTAGGGATACAGCCTGATTGAAAAGAATGACCTATGACCTGATAGGGGTACAATGCATGCTGAATTATGTCATAATTTGTGAAATTACAAATTTTGAAAATATAAATATAATAAAATTTAATTTAATTAAACAAAATAAAATATTCACCACCCAAACTGATTAGTTTCAGATTTCCACCTATCTGGACAATTAGCATGTACATTTTGAGTGCTGTAACTGACATTGTTACCTCACAATTAGGTATCAAAGTGTGTCACCCTGTGTCAAACATCCTACTATATCAGGCCTCAGACCACAATTAATTTCACTATGTATTCTCATGTAGCCCCAGTGGCTGTAGCACTTTTATTAATTTCACCAGGCCATTAGCATTTCACGGGAAACATTACCTGCCTGGGCCCATTGAACACTCGAAAGGACGACATCTGTTGTCCAGCTCTTTTCCGCGTTATATCAATGTAAACAAACACACGTGGGCTAAGGGACCGAATCACACCCATTTCTCTGCATTTTACACAAATTTTGCATGACTTCAATGTGCTCTGGGGGACATTATGCAGTATCCAGTGTAAACCAAGTGCACATATTCACTAACTGCATCCTCTCACCTGTCAAACCCAGTGTAACAATCCAGTATACTAAGCAGCTCCCCAGCCATTAATCACATCACAAGAAAACTATATTTTCTCGCATTAACTTCCGTATTTTGGACAACCAAATGGGTGGATAACTCTAGTCTGAGGCCTATCAGACCAAAATTGTTTTCACCATGACACTCAAACTCACATATGGCATTTAAATACATATGTCAAGTTGCATACAGGCAATAAAAAGAATATTTGATACCAAATATGGCTATTGGAGCCTGTGAAATGGGGGACTGCCTGTGCCGCAAAAGGCGGCAATCTGCGTCAAATTATTCCCAATAGTGGACTAGTAATTATGGAATAACTTTAAAAGTTACAGACATTTTTCTGAACAACAAAAAGAAACTTGCTCCTTATTGTGTTCTCTGCAATTGAAATATAGCAGTTGGCAGGAATATGATTTTTTCAAAAAAAAAATCAATTTAATTTAAATTGATACATTTTCAAAAAAAAAATTCCCACAAAGTTCTCTTTTTAAACAAAATTTAATCTTTAAACTGTAAAATTTTGGATACTGCACACAGTCAATATATGCCAATTACAAATTAGGACTGCTCGAGTGTCATTCTGGTGAGGGTAATTAGCAAGGTGTCTGCACACCGTAACAGGTCACACCTGAATGCAGAGGACAGGGCACCAGTCTGCAAAGATGCAGTACCGAATACACAGTGAACAAAAAAAAGCTGTCAACTGCCACTGCACTGAAATGTTTTAATGCATCAGAACTGAAAGTGACATCACACATGAACATATATATAAGGGTGGACATGCATACCACAATAAGTATTTCACTGTTTTATACACTACGAGTCACATCCATGGAAGGCAATACAAGACGAAAGACACAGTTCAAGAAGGGACATGCACCTTGGAATAAGGGTGCAACTCTGCTGCATGAACATGCAAGTCCAGAATCTCACACTGAGAAGTTGCGACCAGTAGTCCGGATGAATATAGACGAGTTTGCCTTGGTCACGAAGTCGAGTTCCACTTCAGCCACCATATCCACTCCAGATTGCGAAGGTGCGTCACAGCCAGTCCGCCTGCTACGTCCCATTACGAGTACATGTACTGCGTCTGAAATGAAAGAAGAACAACAGTGTAAAGACAAAGAAGGCATGAGAATAATGGACAATGACAGAATGGTAGATGCATGGAATGCAGCTTTCAGATACCACTCAACAGCTTCCCCTGAGTGCGACGAGCCTGAAATGCAAATATTAAAAGAGGTTAAGTGGGGTCTTTGTTGGAAAGTCACACTACACTGTGTGAATTGTGACTTCACTGCTCCTGAAAGCAAATTGTACAATGAGGTGAAGACAAATAAACCTGGCCCAAATGCAGCAAAAACTAATGTGGGTCTTGCTATCGGTCTCCAAGATACTCCCGTCGGCAATACGAGAGCGAGAGTGCTATTGGCAGGCATGGACATTCCACCACCGTGTCGGAGCAGTATGCAGAGAACATCATACAAGGTATCAACGGCTGTACTAAATGAAAAAGATATGGCACAAAAAGTTGAGCTACTGAAAGACATTAACATGAAACGTGGAAATGAACGTGATGAAATTAACATAGCCATGGATGGGAGATACAACTCCACGACAATAACAAGTCGGAAGAAACCGGGCCAGAATGCATCACAAGCTATAGGACTTGCGTGTGAAACAATGACTGAAAGAAAATTCATTGTAAGTGCCTGCTTCCAGAATAAACTTTGTTGGACCGGAGCCTGGTTAAGAAACAAAGGTATTCATGTGACGTGTCCCGGTGGTCATCCTGACTGCACAGCAAACTTGCCGCCATTTGC
>NW_024537240.1:0-12336 GCF_016097555.1 Gigantopelta aegis | reverse complement strand
GCAATATAAAAATTAACCGCCGGCGTGACGCTGCCATCTTGTTTACAATAAAAGGGAATCTGTAAGAGCGTTGCGAATTTGTTGCAGTAATTCCATCGATCCAATGAAAATTTAAGCATTTGTGGCACGATTTCTTGACGAAGTACAAGGTGAATACGAGGAAAGAATATTAGCCTTGATTTATGAATGATAAACCGTGTGTAGTTAAAAGTACTCTTCCAAAAAAGAAACGCCAAAAAAAAAGGGTACAAATGGGTTCAACCCGTTTTATGTTTTCCTACCGGTTCAGTTTGTGAATATAAGGTCATTGCAGTCCCAAACACATGGACCACGGTTACATTCGATAAAACGCAGCTACTGTAAAAAAAGTTTCAAATAGGTGAATATTCGCAAAAACGCGCCACGTGCAAAACAATGTCACCACTGCACGTGCCGTTGTCTGCACGTGAAACATGAACACCGACAGTATAAAAGTGCAGGGTGTTCGCTTGCCTGGCCTCTGTATTCTGGCCGACAGTTGGACAATCCCAGGACAGGCCCACGTCTTCAGTGAACGCGCAGACAGCGAACACATGCCATCGGCCGGACTAGACGCAGGCGAATCCAGAAACGGCCGTTGCCAGGGAATTCCATGTGCACCCAAGCACCATAGATCCAGGACTGTGGGACCGTTACCAGCAACATGGATCAAACACGTGACTCCCTAGATCGGTCGACCACGGGTCCTACTGTACCCCCGGGCAGTGAAGGTACCCGCTAACATCCAGGTACGCCACCTTCGGGAACGATTTGATCACTGCCCACCTCCACAGCCCCGCCAAGCCAGATACCAGAGTTGTGAGCAGGAAGTCCGACCTAGACCGTACGGAAACCGCCTAGCGTGAGGTAGGAATTCGTGCCAGACGTCCAGTTCGAGGTGTCTCTTAACACCACAACACGTCGACTCGACTGCAGTGGTCCAGATTCATCGACAATGGCCTCAACTGCGATGGAGACAGATTGGGGTTCAGTGTACGAGTCCCGATTTGCTCGACGTCAGATGGAAGGATGTCGCGTGTAGAGGCGTAGTGGTGAACGTTTATGCGGCAAACTGCGTGCAGGAATGTGGACAGAGTCGGCGGGGGTAGTGTCATGGTATGTGGGGCAGCCATCTCACACACTGGCAGAACTACCTGGTCCACGTGCAGGGCCAACCTGAATGCACAGGGATTACATTGACCAGATCCCTCCGGGCAACACATCGTTCCAGTTATGGCCAACGCCAACGCAGTGTTCCAACATGACAAACGCCAGGCCTCACACAGCACGTCTCCACAACGGCTGTGTCCTACAGAACAACACCATTAATGTCCTTCCTTGGCCCATCGATATCACCGGATTTGCACCCAATGGAGCATCTATGGGACGAGTTGGACCTACGCCTCGACAGCGACAACCACCGCCCCAGACCCTGCCCGAGCTGGCAGCAGCCTTGCAGACCCGAGTGGGCCACCATCCCCCCGGGACGTCATCCGTACTCTGGTTGCTTCAATGGGCAGGCCCGGTGCCAGGCAGTTGTCAACACACGCGGAGGCCACACCCGGTTTGACTCCAGAATGACCTTGACCTTGGTGGTGTGTCCTATCACTTACTCACAATGGACTAGAGTGAAGTGTGAACAATCTGCAACATTTGGTAATTATCGGACTCACCATCAATAATTAAATCAATTCTCCAAATGTTACGACAATGTGGTTTGGCGTTCTACTTCTTTTGAAGAGTCATATGTTTTTGCAACGATATCGGCCGCTCATGACCCGTGTCTTCTTTTTTTTTTTCCTGAAAAAAAGTTAAGTTTGCCTTCTAGCTTACGTCTCTCTTGCTGTTGGTTGCGAATGTGAAAACGCAAGGTTTGTAAAGAAATTTTTCAATTACTCGATTTTAATGGAAAAGAACTCTTATGACTTTGGGATTTGATTGTAGATCATAGCTAAATGTGTAACTGTAATTTTCGTAATTTTTGGGTCTTATAACCGACGGACAGGAAGGTGTTTTTGTGTGTCTCTTGCCCCGGTACAAAATCTAGATATGACGTGGGCTGCTGACCATTGCTTCTGCTGCAAGGGGTGGATGAGAATATAGAGTGTGCTTCTGTGTCATTTCGTCATTCCTAGCCCTATACCACAAACAACGAGCTACAAGGGGCCTCCGTCTCCGAGTAGTGGTTTTTTCCTTGATTATTTAGTTTGGAATCGACGGTGGGTGAAAAGGCTAAACAGAGACTGGAAAATACACAAAATAAAAACGCTATTATTTTTTGTTAATGTTAAATTAAAATTATTTTAAAATAAAAAAATATCGAAAAAAAAATATTTGTCGACAATTTTCGATTTTGAGCAATTTTCCAAAACCATTTTCATAACCATAACAAATCACAAACTTCAATGTAGCAATCACTATGTTTGTGGAAATATATTACAGATATCTCATTCACGGTAACAATTTAAAGTGGTTGTGTTATGAAGATTTTGACGAAAACAATGCCCTCGCCCTCCTAAAATTGACAAAATTTGAATGACGTTTGTATGAATTCTTATTTATTTATTGCAAGGGAGGTAATGTATTTATACTACTGTACTATAAACTTACGTTAAAAAAATATATAAGTTTTCCTTGATTAT
This sequence comes from Gigantopelta aegis, assembly GCF_016097555.1. NCBI lineage: Eukaryota > Metazoa > Mollusca > Gastropoda > Neomphalida > Peltospiridae > Gigantopelta > Gigantopelta aegis. Next base: position 9,676 of record NW_024537240.1, on the reverse strand, counting down.
TTAGTTTGGATCGCTATAGGCTAAAAGGAAAACAGTTTTGGGAACGATTAAACAAATGAACTATATTCTTTCAGACTTGCATGTCAGTCTGAACAGAAGAAAAACCTAAAGTCTGTTTTGTAAAATGAAACCACAAAATAAAATATGAGTACAGATTAAAACTGCACCTGTTCACACAAAACACTCAACTCCGAGTGTCACGTGCAGCAGTATTGTACTGTACAGTAACAGCTAAATAGTGTATATGTCGACACCCTGCTTTATCAGAATGGTCTAAGTCCCCGCTCGGTAGCAGCTAGTGAGATTTTAGTCTTATTTGGAACGGGATCACGGCGTTATAAATCTAAAAACAGACCGTCTACAGCAAACTTCGGTGTCAATCTGATTAAAATTAGCCTACTGGTCTAACAACTAGATCTAACAGCATTGGTGAACTCCCCTCCCCTGTTACGGTCCATTTCATCCTAAAATAACAATTTACATATAGACCCATTATACTTTCGTCTATTTCTAGCGTTATTCATCGGGATCATCACAAATTCTAAAAAATATCGGGCGGAGACTATTTATGGCAAAGGTGAACTTGTTGGTCGAATTTCAACATTAACAAACCGGGGGGGGGGGGCAATGCAGTAATATAAACCACGGGGGGGGGGGGGGGGTGGGAGGGTCGTCTTCGTAAATTCACCCGAATCATTCGATATACGCCTCCTCGGCAAATTCACCGAATTGTGTTCAAATTCTTTCAAAAATCACACGGTCATGTGATTTATAAAGTAAGGCTTTTGCTTTGGTTCGAAGGACAGGTCAACATGAACAATGAGCTCCAACGGGATGCTGTAGATCCACAAAAGTTGAATAGTAATTGACCAGTGGAGCCAATTTTAATTAGATTAGCTTCTTGTGATGCAAACCACATTTCGTGTGATGTTTGTTAAATTCCATTATAAAGTTTTATAAAAGGCATCCGCATAGACCCTGTTAATAAAGATAGTGTGTTGTGGGTAGTAGTGTGTGTGTGGGAGGGGGGGGGGGGGGTCACACTCCTAATACGCTACACGAATGGAAGTCAACAATATCGGTATATGTGGGTTTATACCTCCTACCGAGACCAGCGGTACATTCAGTCTGGTTCGAGCTGGTACTACTGGACATGGGTAACTCACGTGTTACACAAAATAAATAAATAAATAAATAAATACAGAAACAAATAAATATTTTATTTTATTTTTTTCGTTTCCAACTTTGTTGTCTCCTTAACCGATTAACACAGAAATAGGATTATTTTGTCATATTAGATCATTTAAGAGAGATCTTGACGAAGATGAGAATCCGAGGGGAAGGAGAGATGGAGAGGAGAACGGGAGGGAGAGACATCGAAGAGATGACACAGAAAGAGGAGAGAGAGTGGTTGGAAGAGATAAGAGAAGAGAGGTAAAACACACACAAGGGGAGCTCATGTTGGTAAGATGACGCATATCATAGGCGTCGACAAGCGCGATAAATGTGGAAAACGGAGAGGTGTAAATATCTAGACGTGGGGAGACCATAAGGAAAATCTGTCCGACGATCACGGTGCAAGATAACGATCAGGATCAGACGAGCGGCTGCGCCAAGCACTGGATGCGGTCATGGTCTTTGGGGTCGCTGTAAGAGGCAGACAACGAAAAAGTTTACTGTTTTAACGACATGAGTAGAGCACATTGATTTATATTCATCATCGGCTATTTGATGTCAAACATTTTGTATTTTTGACACATCGAATCATAGAGAGGAACTCACTCACTCCATTTTGAATTAGTCGTCGGTTGGGATCTTTGATATGCACCACAGCCCAAGAGACAGGGATAGCACACACCACTGCCTTTTGATATATGCATTTCGTGCGTGCACTGGCTGGAACGAGAAAGAAAACCCGTGGGCCCAACCGACGAGGATCGATCCCAGCTAATCGGATCCGCGCATCAAGCGACCGCCTTACCTCTGGGTTACGTCCACGCCCCCCTAACACGAAAAAAAGATAAAAATAGTTTACAGTTAAAACATGTGATTCCAATAACCAGTGTGTACGTTTATACTAGTAGATTTGTCATCTTCATACATCAAGGCTAATATTCGTTCCTCGTATTCATGGGCCCGATCACACTGGCCCAGAATGCCATTCCGTTTGTTTTCCCGAATAGTAATTTGGGTGTTCGGGGGAGCGAACCCGACACGGCATCATATTCGGGAAGCATTCGGTGTGTTCTAGGAGCATTACTGGCTGTTTTCGGCTTACCGTACGGATGCATACGGAACGGCATGCGGTAGCTCCAAAATGTGTTGTGCATGTTGTCAAAATAATTTTCATCGGACCCATCCGAATGTGGGAGTCCATGTGTATTCGGGGAAGCATTCTAGGAGCAGATACGGCATGTACGGAAAAACGTTCGGAAGAAGCATGCGTTCTAGTTCTTGGGTGCATTCGGAATGAAAATTTGGAGGTGCTGGGTTCCTCGTATGCTTTCCGGAACTACCCCGAAAGGACCTAGAAACATGACGAATGCTTTCCTGAACGTTATAAAACGGGCGGTTTCTCTTAAAAGATTTCGGACGGACGTCAGAGTAAGACCGAAAAACGTTCGGAAAGCGTTGCGGAAAGAGGTTCGGTCCCATTTAGGGTTAGGTCGCATTCGCAGTGTTCTGAAAAGCATTCGGAAAAAGCAGTCGGAAAGGAAACCTTTCGAAGTCAACATGCGGGAAAGTATTCGGTCTATTCTGAAAGCATTCTGAAACCATACTGAAAAAACACGGAAAACAAACGGTAAAGCATTCGGTGCTTACAATTGGGGAAAACACACATTCGGAGGGACAATTTCGGGCCAGTTTTTAAAAAATCACACCACTTTCGTATTGTACGGAAAACAAACGGAAAATAAGGGGGCTCACGGAACGGGGCCAGTGTGATCGCACCAATCAGCCTTACTTACATGTGGTCAAGTCATATCAACAGCTATGATTATCCACTACTAGCGCCCTCTATTGGAAGAAACCTTTGTAACACCGACGATTAGGTCCCTTACATCGATGAACATCGAGGACCAATCACAGCCATCGGTAACATGTGACAATCTTGAAAGCAATATTCATCTTCAAAAAAAGAAACGCAAAAGGGTACAAAAATGGGTTATAACTCCGATTTTATGTTTCCATACCGGTTCATGCTTTGTGAAATATAAGGTCATTGCATGTCCCAAACACATTCCCACGGTTACATTCGATAAAACGCAGCTACTGTACAATAAAGTTCCAAAATGTGAATATTCGCAAAAACGCAGCCACGTGCAAACCAGTCACCACTGCACGTGCGTTGTCTGCACGTGCAACATGAACACCGACAGTATAAAAGTGCAGGGTGTTCGCTTGCCTGGCCTCTGTATCTGGCCGACAGTTGACAATCCAGGACATGCCACGTCTCAGTGAACCGCAGAGAAACAATGCCATCGGCCGACTAGACGCAGGCGAATCCAGAACGGCCGTTGCCAGGGCATTCCATGTGTCCCCAAGCACCATCTCCAGACTGTGGGGACCGTTACCAGCAACATGGATCAACACGTGACCTCCCTAGATCCGGTCGACCACGGGTCACTACCCCCGGGCAGGACCGCTACATCCGGGTACGCCACCTTCGGGAACGATTGACTACTGCCACCTCCACAGCCGCAGCAATACCAGGTTTGCGCAGGATATCCGACCAGACCGTACGGAACCGCCTACGTGAGGTAGGAATTCGTGCCAGACGTCCAGTTCGAGGTGTCATCTTAACACCACAAAACACCGTCGACTCCGACTGCAGTGGTGCCAGATTCATCGACAAATGGCCTCAACTGCGATGGAGACAGGTGTGTGGTTCAGTGACGAGTCCCGATTTCTGCTCCGACGTCATGATGGAAGATGTCGCGTGTATAGGCGTCGTGGTGAACGTTATGCGGCAAAACTGCGTGCAGGAAGTGGACAGATTCGCGGCGGGGGTAGTGTCATGGTGTGGGCAGCCATCTCACACACTGGCAGAAACTGACCTGGTCCACGTGCAGGGCAACCTGAATGCACAGGGCTACATTGACCAGATCCTCCGGCCACACATCGTTCCAGTTATGGCCAACGCCAACGCAGTGTTCCAACATGACAACGCCAGGCCTCACACAGCACGTCTCACAACGGCTTTCCTACAGAACAACAACATTAATGTCCTTCCTTGGCCATCGATATCACCGGATTTGAACCCAATTGAGCATCTATGGGACGAGTTGGACCGACGCCTCCGACAGCGACAACCACAGCCCCAGACCCTGCCCGAGCTGGCAGCAGCCTTGCAGGCCGAGTGGGCCACCATCCCCGGGAACGTCATCCGTACTCTGGTTGCTTCAATGGGCAGGCGGGTGCCAGGCAGTTGTCAACACACGCGGAGGCCACACCCGGTATTGACTCCAGATGACCTTGACCTTGGTGGTGTGTCCTATCACTTACTCACAATGGGACTAGAGTGAATTTGAACAATCCTGCAAACATTTGGTAATTATCGGACTCACCATTCAATTCGATTTGTTAAGGGCTCTATGATGTGTCTTGGGGGGATGAGGTGTAGATCGCTGCTAAATGTGTGTAATTTTAGAAGATTTGGGGGGGGGGTTATAAACGGACAGGGGGCGAAGGTGTTTTGTGTGTCTGAAGTTGCCGGAAAAAATTCTGTGATATGCGGGGCCTGTACCATTGCTTCTGCTTGCAAGGGGTTGGAGGTGTAGGTTGGTGTGCTCTGTTGCATTTCGTGGGGCCTATACCACAACAACCAGATAGACGGCGGTCCGGTAGTAGTGTTGTTCCTTGTCTAGTTTTAGTTGGATGCGGACGGTGGGTGGGAAAGGAGAAAAACAGATTTGGAAAAAGACAGATAAATGTTTGGCGGGTGTGGGGGATATTTTTCTGTAATTTAATTAAAATTCTTTTAAAAATTAACAAATACGCGGAAAAAAATATTTGTCGACGCATTTGCGATTTCCACGTGGAGCAAGTTTTCACTCAAAACCCTTTTCATAAGACCATAAACAAATCTCAACGGGTCAATTTAAATCCACTATGTTGGTGGGGCAATATTATTACAGATGATCTCATTCAACAGTAAGCAATTTAAAGTGGTTGGTGTTTGAAGATTTTTGACCCGAAAAACATGCACTCCAGCCCTCCTAAAATGACAAAATTTGAATACGTTGTATGAATTCTTTATTTATTGCAAGGGAGAGGGTAAAGATTAGAACTAACTATACATAAACGGCGTTAAAAAACAATAGAGTTTGTTCTTGATTATTTTTAGTTGGATCGATTAGCTAAAGGAAAACAGTTTTGGGAAATTTAACAAAGAATACTATAATTCTTTCCAGCTTGCATGTCAGTCTGAAACGAATTTGTAAAACAACTAACTGTAACTGAAATAAACAAAAAAATATGATGTACAGGATTAAAATTGCCCTGTTACACAAACACCTAAACTCCGAGGTGGGTCAAACAGTGCAGCAGTATTGTACTGTACAGCACAGGTAAATAGTGTATACATTACCACCCATTTCGTAATGGTCTAGTCCCGCTCGGTAGCAGACAGTGAGATTATTTCTATATTTGGCGGACGGAATCAAACGCGTCATAAATCTAAAAATAGACCGTCTCGCCAGCAAACTTCGCGTGCAATGCTGATTAAAAATTAGCTTATACTGGTTCTACCACTAGATCTAAAACAGCATTGCGTGGACTCCCATGTCCAGGTGACACGTTCATCTATAAAATAACAATTTAAATATAGAGACCATTATACTTCGTCTTTTATATAGCGTTATTTATTCGGGGAGCATACAAATTCTAAAAATATCGGCGGAGACTATTTAGGCAATAGAGTGAACTTGTATGGTCTTATTTCAACATTAAAAAACCGGGGGGGGGGGGGGGGGCAAGCAGTAATAAACACGGGGGGTGGGGGGGGTGGGGGGGTCGTCTTCGTATTCACCCCGCATCCATTTTTCGTATACCCTCGGCATAATCCCGAATGGTTTCAAATTCTTTTCAAATATCACCGGCATGATTTTTAATAAGTAAGGTTTTGATTGGTCGAATGAGCAGGTTCAACTGACCAATGAGCTCCAACGGGCTGCGTTAGATCCACAGTTAATAGTAAATTGACCAGTGGAGCCAATTTAAAGTGTAGATTGCTTCTTGTGATGCAACATTTCGTTGTGTTTTTGTTAAATTCCATAAATTTTATAAAATCAATCCCATAAAAACCTGTTAATAAAAGTAGTTGTGTGTGTGGTGTGTGTGTTGGTGTGGAGGGGGGGGGGGGGGTCACACTCCTAATGCGCACACATTGAAGTAAGTCAAACTCGGTATATGTGGGTGTTATACCTCCTACCGAGACCAGCGGTACATTCAAGGGGGGGCTTGGTAAATCGAGGCTTGTGCTGAGGACTGAGGAATGGGATAGGATCACGTGTTATACAAAATACATAATAATAAATAATAACGAACATAAATTATTTTAATTTATTTTTTTTGCTCTTGTCAATTTTTTGGGGGTGGTGTGCTCGCTTCAGATTAACACAGAAATAGTCTTATTGTCTTCTTAGATCGAAGCGAGAGAGAGGAAGAAGAAAGAGAGAGAGAGAGAGAGAGAGAGAGAGCGAGACAAGAAGAGAGAGAGAGAGAGAGAGAGGTCAACACCAAGGTCGCTTATTTGTACTGACATACAGAGATAGGGACATGAATCGGAGCGAGGGACATGGGGGCGATGATGTTGGCTAACAGGATAGTGTAACTATCTAGACTGTTTTAGGACGCGGTGGGGGGGCATATGAGAAGAGTGATAAATGTCGGCGCGGAGACCATTAAGCGAAATCTGCACGGGGTCACGGTGGAAGATAACGTATCAGATCAGAAACGAGCGGCTGCGCCAAGCAATGGATGTGCGGGTAATGGTCTTGGGGTCGCTTGTAGAGAGACAGAAAAAATTTTACTGTTTAACGACATCATTGAGTAGAGCACATGATTGATCAGCATCGGCTTATTGCTGTCAAACATTTTGTATTTTTGGAACACATTTAATATAGAGAGGAAACCACTACCATTTTTTGCCAGTGTGTTAAAGGGTCTTTGATATGCACCACCCCAGGAACAGGATAAGACCAGACCACTGTCCTTGCTATATGCATTCGTTGGTGCATGGCTGGCACGAGAAGAACCCAGTGGGGCCCACCGACGAGGCGATCCCAAATGCGGACGCGCATCAGCGACCCGCCCTTAACCTCTGGGTACATCACGCCCCTAACAAGAAAAAAGAAAATAGTGTACAGTTAAAACAGTTGATCCACTACAGTGTGCACGGTTATAAACTAGTAGATTTGTATCTTCATAAAATCAAGGCTCAAGATTCGTTACTCGGATTTCATGGCCCGGATCACAAACTGGCCCCGAATGGCCATTCCGTTGTTTCCGAATAGGAAAGGTGGGTGTCCGGGGAGCACACGAATCTAGTCGGGGAAGCCATTCGGTGGTTCTAGGGCATATGGCTTTACGGCCCGACGGATTGCTACGGAACGCATTCGGTCGATCCAAAATTTGTTGGAAGGTTCAAAATAATTTCATCGACCATCCGAATGTGGCGGTCCATGTGTAGTCGGGAGCTTCTCGGAGCATACGGCATGTACGGAAAAACGTTCGGGAAGCATGCGTCTGTTCTTTGGTGGGCATTCGGAATGATTGGAGGTGCTGGGTTCCGTATGGCTTTCCGAACACCCCGAATGGAACAGAGAACAGGACGAATGCTTTTCCGAACGTTTTATACGGGCGGTCTTAAAAGCATTCGGCCGGCGTTCAGGGAGGTAAGCCGAAAAACGTTCGGGAAAAGCGTGGCGGAAAAAGAGTTCGGGTCCATTCTAGGGTCGTTCGCCGGGTTCTGAAAGCATTCGGAAAAGCGTTCGGAAAAGGAAAAACCTTTCGAAAAGTCCAACATGGCGGGGAAAGTACGGTCATTCTGAAAGCATTCGAAACCATACTGAAAACATTCGGAAAACAAACCGGAAAAGCATTCGGGATACATTTGGGGGAAAAACCATTCGGAGGGACATTCGGCCAGTTTAAAAAAACACCACCACTTTCGTATAACGGAAAAACAAAAACGGAAGTCCATTGGGCCATTTGTGACGCCCCCAGCCTTAATACATGTAGTAAGGATTAATGATATCCACTACTAGCCCCTCTATTGGAAGAAAATTTAACACCGATTATGGTCCCTTACACCGAGGGACACGCTGGGACCAATCCACAGCATCGGTTAAACATGGGGACAATCTTGAAAGCAATTCCAAAATTAAACCGCCGGGACGCTTGGACGCTGGCCTCTTTTTACAATAACCAAGGGAATCGTAAGGAGCGGCGATTTCGTTGCGTCAGATCTCATCGAAACAATGAAATTAAGCATTTTGTGGCACGATTCTTGACGAATGTAATTCAAGGCGAATAGAGGAACAAAATTAGCCTTGTTTATGAAGAGACTACCAGTGTGTAACCGTTAAAAGTTACTTTCAAAAAAAAAGAAAAACGCAAAAAGGGTACAAAGGGGTTACAAATCCGATTTTAGTTTCCTACGGGTTCATGCTTTGTGAATATAAGGTCATTGCAGTCCCAAACACACATTCCCACGGTCACATTCGATAAAAACGCAGAGCTACTGTAAAATAAAGTTTCAAATGTGGAATATTCGCAAAAACGCAGCCGGCCACGTGCAAACCATGTCAAACACTGCACGTGCTTTGTCTGCACGTGCAACATGAACACCGACAGTATAAAAGTGCAGGGGGTGTTCGCTTGCATGTGGCCTCTGTATTGGCCGCACAGTTGACAATCCAGGACATGCCACGTCTCAGTGACCGCAGAGAGAAACAATGCCATCGGCCTACTAGACGCAGGGCGAATCCAGAACGGCCGTTGCCAGGGAATTCCATGTGTCCCCAAGCACCGATCTCCAGACTGTGGGGACCGTTTACCTAGCAACATGGATCAGAACACGTGACCTCTCCTAGAAATCCGGTCGACCACGGTCACTACCCCCGGGTCAGGACCGCTACATCCGGGTACGCCACCTTCGGAAACGATTGACTACTGCCACATCCACAGCCGCAGCAATACCAGGTTTGCGCAGTGATATCCGACCAGACCGTACGGAAACTGCAGCCTACGTGAGCGTAGGAATTCGTGCCAGACGTCCCAGTTCGAGGTGTCAATCGTAACACCACAAAACACCGGTCGACTCTCGACTGCAGTGTGCCAGATTCATCGACAATGGCCTCAAACTGCGATGGAGACAGGTGTGTGGTTCAGTGACGAGATCCCGATTTCTGCTCGCCGACGTCATGATGGAAGATTGTCGCGGGTATAGGCGTCGTGGTGACCGTTATGCGGCAAACTGCGTGCAGGGAAGTGGAAGATTCGGAGGGGGTAGTGGTCATGGTGTGGGCAGCCATATAACACACTGGCAGAACTGACCTGGTCACGTGAAGGGCAACCTGAATGCCCAGGGCAACATTGACCAGATCATCCGGCGAAACATCGTTACAGTATGGCCAACGCCAACGCAGGTTCCAACATGCCAAACGCCAGG
>NW_024537239.1:0-7231 GCF_016097555.1 Gigantopelta aegis | reverse complement strand
CCAGTGGTGTCGTTAAAAAACAAATTTAACTTTCATCTGACTTGTAGCTACTGGGTTCCCATCTCAGAGTACGTTTTAATCTTGTTTCTGTAGGACGCTTCCCTCTGTAATTATAATGCACATTACTGTCTAATTTTGGAATAGTGGGCCCCTTCCATAGGAAAAATTAAAGTTTGTTTCGCTTAACATCTAACCCCCACCCCATCAGTTCCAACGGGCCTGACCACAACACTGTCTCCTTCTAGTGATCAGTGAACTATACAAGATAATGTATCTGATATAGATCTTTAAAAACTTTAGTCAGACGACGGTATATGGAGGATTTTGTGTACAGTGAATATATTCAATGACAAGGAAGGAGGGGAATGTTTTGTTTAACGACGCACTCAGCATATTTCATTTACGGTTATATGGCGTCAAACATATGGTTAAGGACCACACATATATTGAGAGAGGAAACCCGATGTCGACATTCATGGGCTCCTCTTTTTGATTAGCAGCAAGGGATCTTTTATATGCACCATCTCACAGACAGGGTAGTACATACCACGACATTTGATATATCAGTCGTGGTGCACTGGCTGGAACGAGCAATAGTCCAATGGGCCCACCGACAGGGATCGATCCCACACCGACCGCGCATCGAGCGAGCGCTTTACCACTGGGATACGCCTCGCCCCTTCAATGACAAGGTGACAACATTCTGTTCAACACTCGTTGTTAGCGCATTCTCACACCGAACAAAGGAAAACAAGTTAGCAAGGTTCATTGCTTAGAAAACCTGCATACCACAGAATGTTTAAGTCTTTCTTAAGGTAGTACTAAACCAACTAACTTCCGGCTGGGTCAAAGTTCGTGGTGCACCCAATTTTTGATAGAAAAGTGAACACCACAAGTCCTGTGATTGGTGATAAATGTGAGTCTGTTGGTGGTAAACAAAAATTGTTTCATCTGGGCAAAAAATGTATGCACTTTTATTTCATCTAGTGTCACTGTGTCAAGTAGCGTTGTGCTTGAAACATGTATGGGGTACCTGTAAAAAAAGGGTACAAAACCTTTGTGCGGAACTAGGATAGTCACTACCCGTTATCTCAAAAAAAAATGAGCATCTTGACTCCCAATTTTTTCTGCTTCACTTTAAGTATGAGGCGTGGTAGTATTTATATCTGTGGCGTTTATGTCGATTGATACGCTACAGGTAGGAGTTTAGCCACATATGCTACTATTGTCGTCTATGTGATTTGATTTGGTAGTATACTTGGATGTTTTCCTATATAGTATAAACTAGTTCTCCTTTTTTACAACAGTCTAGGATCGATTCCCTTCAGTGGACCCATTACATTATTTCTCGTTCCAACCAGTGCTCCACAATTAGTGTAACAAATGTTGTGGTGTGTACTATCATGTCTGTGGATGGTGCTTATAAAATAACACTTGCTGATATAATTGAAAAGAGTAGCCCATGGATTCGCAGCAGCGGCTTTTAAATATGTACCTTCTCTGTTGCTAAAAACCAGCAACAATCCAAATGGAAACAAACAAAAATCATTTTAAATATTGCATATATACTCTTCAAAAAACGTAGGGGAACTCTAATAAGAATTTATAATTGCCAAAATGGTAAGGCATATTAGCTGTGGGGAATGGTTATATGATAATAGTGAATTAATTGGGCAAACATTACAACCGGTAGTTCAGTATTACATTAGGTTTTATGACCAAAAAAGATCTTGAAGGAAGATTGGGATCAGAAGTGAAATTTGAAAGTTGACGTTTTTTCGTAAGTAAATCGCAAATTCAAACAATAAAAATGACTAAAAACAAAATAACAACAGTATGATCAACAGAATGAAAAAGATTGACGAAATAATGTTGCACAATGATTGATGGACCTTCCTGGAAATTGTCAAAATCAAGAATGACACCCCACGCACGTGTGCGGGACAACTGCGTAATGCATGTGCAAAGTATGGAATGTGTTTCGGTGTGTTGATCAACAGACCTGAATGTTCTTTACTAGGATGTCTGTGGTCAAAACGTATGTTTTAATATTTCAGGTTCCCCTACTCTTTTGGAAGAGTATACATTAATCTGCATCTATTTCAAGTATATTTGTATGTACGCTATCTGGATTTGTTTGAATAAACGACGAAATCTAAATCTAAATCCACACTAACATAACACAGTCTTGGTGATTTCTCTTATACAACTTCTAATGCATACAATTTTATGAAGACACAATAACAAAAACGAAACCTCTAACCTGACACTGAGTGTGTTTTAAAACAAATCCATGATGCGACGAGAAGCAGACAGGACCAACACGTCGACATTTTGTGACATCTCTCCAACCAGGAAGCTAAAAACGTCGCACCAGACGTACGGGGCTGTGTTTTGTTTGTAATAAAATCGTATTCTTTTGTGTACGCGTGAGTAAGCGTAACTTTCGCGAAAACAGCAAGTTTGTATACATACAATGGGCTTTGGTGACCAGATTTTTGTACTGAATATATACCACGTCGTTGTGTCGTGGATGAGTCGTCTCAGGTGCGGAGCGTAACCCAATAGTAAAGCGCTCGCTTGATGCGCAGTCGGTCTAGGATCGATTCCCGTCGGTGGGCTCATTGGGCTATTTCTCGTTCTACCCAGTACACTATGACTGGTGTATCAAAGGCTGTGGTATGTGCTATCCTGTATGTGGGATGGTGCTTATAAAAGATCCCTTGCTAATAATGGAAAAACGTACCGGGTTTCCTCTCCAAGACTATAATATGTAAAAATGACCAAATGTTTAGCACCCAATATCTGATTATTAATAACTGAATGTGCTGTAGGCGTGTCGTTAAACAAAACAAAATTTAACTTTCATCTGACTTGTAGCTACTGGGTTCCCATCTCAGAGTAAGTTTTAACTGTGTTTCTGTAGGACGCTTCCCTCTATAATTACAATGCATATTAGTGTATTTTGGAATGGTGGACCCCTTCCATAAGAAACATTAAAGTTTGTTTTGCTTAACGTCCAGCCATCACCCTTTCAATTCCAACGGGCCTGATCAGATAACACATCACCTCCTGGTGATCACTGAACTATACTAGGTAACGTATTACATTTTTATATAGATCTTTGAAACTTTAGTCATTATACGACGGTATATGGAGGATTTTTTGTACAGTGAATATATTCAATGACGAGGTGACAAAAGTCTCTTCAACAATCTCACACCAAACAAACGAGAACAGTCAGCACTCTACACTGCTTAGAAACCCTGCATAACACAGAACGTTAAAGTAATTTTTAAGTTACTTTTAATTGCGAAATCATTCACGACATGCACATGCTTTCTTGATAAATTTAACATTGACAATAATTCGGCCATGCTGACTATTAGAAGCGAGGTCTAACTCAGTTGGTTTATTCATATGTCCGTGCTTTTATCCAATTAAGATCCAAGTACGCTGTCCTAGGAACACGACTCAGCTATCTGGGCTGTCTGTCCTGGAAAATGGGTTAGTGGTTAGTGAGAGAGATGTCGGGATAGTGGCTCTACACATACACCTTGAGTCGTAGGAGCCGTTACAGGAATACGAACCCAGTACCTACCAGCCTTATGTCTGATGGCTTAGCTTCCACAGCACGGAGGCCGGTGACAGAGCAAACGTTTATGTGCTAAGTGTCGTAAGTGCCTTAGTTCCTTTAAACTATTTCTCCTGCTTTACAACAGTCTAGGATCGATTCACGGAGATGGATCCATTAGGTTATTTCTCGTTCCAACCAGTGGTCCACAATTAGTGAGACAAACGTCGTGGTGTGTACTATCATGTCTGTGGGTGGTTTATAAAAGAACACTTGCTGCTATAATCGAAAAAGGTTAGCCCGTGGCGTGGCGCAGCGCAGCAGGTTTCCTCCATCATTGTCTGTGTGTTCCTTAACCGGTTGTCTGACACCATATAACCATTAATAAACATAAGTCCTTCGTTAAATAAATACTTTCATGCTTCCCTTCTGTGCCACATCTGTTTTAACACAGATAGGTCATGTCTGCGTTTTCATGTCTGCGACGTGTGCCCTCACATATTAGACCGGGCCCGGGCGGTGCCCTTTGAACATTGGATCGCAGTGGAGACCGTGCGGCCGCCAGGGCGTCGGCCGGACGCAGCTAGATAATCTGGCGGGCGCCGGCTGATCAAACAACAGGACCCATATTCACAAAATATCGTAAGCCTAGTTTTACACGTAAACGTAAATCTACGACTGAAGAGCTATTCACGAAACAACGAAAACGTAAGTTACGTGCAAAGTTGGACGTAAATATAAGAGTGCCTCAGGTTCCAACTACCGCTGCACGTAAGTTGTGTACATATAATAAATCAAGCACGATCGCCGTTATTTACTATTATTTACGGAAACTAGCAGTATTTCCAATAAATTAAGCAGTTTGCGATGGCGAACGCCCACGGATTAAACATATTTTTGTTCGTGATCGAACGGATGTTTTCGACACGGCCAATTTCTCCTGAGTTATCTTTTCCTTTTTAAGAAATGTCCTCAAGTTCGTACCAAAACGCGGATCCCTACCAATACCAAAATGCCATGGTTCACTGTTCGCTATGTTATTGTTAGCAGACGACAAACAAAATTGCGTTTTGCGCATTTATTATTTACCCGGTAGCCATCGTTTCTAATGTGTTTTTATTAATTACTCCAGTGAGAATGTTAAATCGTAGATTTACGTCCAACTAAGTTACGTTTACATTTACGACCATCTTTGAGAATAAGGTGCTTCTTGCACGTAAACGTAAATCTACGGCACACGTAAGTGCTAGTCGTAGACGTAAATTTACACTTTTTTGTGAATATGGGTCCAGGTCGGTAGGCGTCCTGGCGGAGCCCGGCCGGGCGACTGGCGATTGATGCCGCGCCGCGCCGCGATTGATGCCACGCCGCGAGTATATATAGATGCGTTGTATAAAGTTGGTCGGGACCAGCGGGAGCCCGGCCGATGTTGTACAAATCGCCCGGGATCCACGAGGGGGCCGTGAGGCTATCGCAGGGTGGCCATGAGGGGCCCGTGAAAATCCCACGGCGCCCGGCGGATTTTTCTCTCCAATAATTGTCGTCACAATCTTGAGGCGGCCGCCATATCACCGGTCGGTTTCCAGCAGACCGCCGGGCGGGGCCCTAGCGACGTGTCTACGAGATTGCCACGACCTAAAATCGCGCTTGGAAAATCGCAGATTTGGGAGTCAGGTTTTCACGCCCGCGGGGTTCGGGCGACCCCAAAAAATCGCAGGGGAGCCCGTAGAAATCGGGCAGCCTCCGGCCGGACGCCTCGCGAAAATGCCCTTTTTGGCCCGACTTCATCTGTTGCGAGGGGCGGGAAGTAGACCAGTGCTAAAGCGCTCGCTCGTTGCGCGGTCGGTTTGGGATCGATTCCCGTCATTGGGCTATTTATCGCTCCAGCCAGTGCATCAAAGGCCGTGGTATGTGCTATCCTGTCTATGGGATGGTGCATATAAAAAATCCCTTGCTGCTAATCGAAAAGAGTAGCCCATGAAGAGGCGACAGCGGATTTCCTCTCTTAATATCTGTGTGGTCCTTAACCATATGTCTGACGCCATATAACCATAAATAAAATGTGTTGAGTGCGTCGTTAAATAAACTATTTCCTTCCTTCATCTGTTGCGACTCCTATCGTGTGGTGGGAACGGGACATAGCACAGTGGTAAAACATCCGCCTGATGCGTAGTCGGTTTTGGGATCGATCCCCGTCAGCGGGCTAATTTGGGCTACTTACTCGTTCCAACCAGTGCTTCACAACTCGTATAGGAAAGGTCGAGGTATTTGTTATCCTGTCTGTGATATGGTGCATAGAAAATATCCATTGCTACTAATCGAAATATGCAGGTTTAAATCGTTGAATGTGATCTAATTCTATTGTCATAAACATACAAGAAGAGGGAGTGGGGACGCCCCCTCCTCCAGTGCTGAAGAATGTCCTCAAATGGGGGCAAAAAGGACAAAAACATTCAAAATGAGCTGGGCTGAAACCATTTCACCATGTATTTTCATGATTCCATCCACACTTTTTAAGAAGACACTGGCAGTGTCCTACTATTGTCCTACTATGGATACCTACAGCGGATACCAGTGTATTTAAAACTATTTGTTTCCATTCTGTATTCACACCCTAAACCCACCGAAGTATGCATATACACCCTAAGCTTGACATAAACACGCAACCAAAAGAGTCAACCCCGTTAAGTTCAATGTTTAAATAGAAAGTCGTACATAATGCGAAATCATACTTTTATTGCTATTTGCAATTGAAATATTGATTTATTAATAATCTCAATCTGATTGAAATTAGCTCTACTGGTCTCACCAGTAGATCTAACAGCATTGCGTGGACTCCCATGTGTAGGTGACATTTCATTTATAAATAACAATTTAAATATCGACCAATTACACATCGTCTTTTATAGCGTTATTCGGGAGCATACAAATTCTAAAAATATCAGGAGAGTCTATTTATGCAATAGGCGAACTTGTTGGTCTATTTCAACATTAAGAAAACAGGGGGAAGAGTGCAGTAATAAAACATGAATTGTATACTACTATAAACAGATGTTATGGCTATACCATCACGGGTTTGGGTTTTTTTTTCGACTTGAAACGAATTTTATATAAAATGTTATATTGCAATTAGTTTCCGGCATACTTCGTAATCATTTCGTATACCCTCAGCATAATCCCGAATGTTTTCACATTATTTTCAAATCACTGGCATGATTTTGAAAGTAAGGTTTTGATTGGTCGAATCAAAGGTCAACTGGACATGAGCTCCAAGGGGCTGCTGTTAGATCCACATGTAATAGTGGAGCTAATTTTAATTAGATTGTAATTATCTGTATGTTGGTTCCATGTAGCTTAACTGACAACACACGTGGAACACGGACATGTCAAGTTGTCCCATCCCGAAATGGAAATACTGTGGCTTCACCATTCATTTTATCATCATCCATGTTTGTAATGTCCCCAAAAATGTCTTTGTCTCCGTGTTAAATGTAAAAAAAAGAAAAAAAAATTATTATCTGAATTTCCATTTGATCCAGCAATTTCCTACATCGCTGTGGTGTCAACATATTCAGCCCATACACGCAGAATTGGGATGTTTTGAAAATCAGCAACGTGATGTAGACATTGTGTGGACTCCATGAATATCGACATCAA